>NC_053491.1:161199357-161504186 GCF_905171775.1 Rana temporaria
TGCTTTTTTTTTGTATTTGAGTAGAATTTTAACAAACAAGTCTGTGTCTACTGATTTTTGTTTCTTTTCTCCTTATGCATATACAGGACCATTTACTAATTAGGTTTTGTAGTGAACCACACCGCCAATGTGCTGGAGTTTAGCAAAGATTTAAATGGGCTGCCGTCAATATATCTTCAATTCACTGTTAAATTGGTACTATAGGTTTCCCTTTTTTTTAGTACATCAAGAAGCACAAGAATTCAATATGTATGTACAGTATTTCATGGTTGCGTAATATTGAATGTGTGGCACTTATGATTTTTTTTTTTTTTTTAAACAAGCTCCTCTTTATAAAGAGTGACTTTATCTCTGCTCACGATCAAACCCGATTGCTTGCTAAAACTTTTCCTGGTGTTCCTTATAAATGTGATCTAGAACATTGTACACACAGTGTAATATATGATGAAAAGTAGACCGTGCCGTTTTTCAGGATTATTGCATCTCCAGCTTCCCTTCACCAAATGGATCAATCAATTTTTAGACTAGTGTAAACTATATACAAAAAGTACTAATTAGTGGCCCTCTATTGATAGTACAGCCCTGCGCTTAGGAAAAAACAACAAAGTCCAAGCAATTCAAAATCTGTCAAGATAAAACACAATAAAAGTAATAAAAGCAGCTGCTTAAAAATAAATGTCACTTGATAAAAGCAGAAAGATAAAACAGCCCGCACAGAGCTTGTAAATAGTCCTGCAGCAGCGCTGCAAAACTCTGGTTTGATGAAAATAAATAAACTATATGCAACATTTTGGTTGACAAACAGGGGGAGTGTACGTGTAAAGTGTCAAAATTATAACATAGGATTTTCTAGGTAAGGTAATTACCTTCATGGCAAAAGTGGGAAACCATTGCCCAGAATGGAATCTACTCTCCATGTATGTCAAGGTTTTTTTGTACATACGTTTGTCCAGCTTGTACTAATGTAAGCATGTGTCATACCTCTGGGTTTCCAGCGAAAACTGGAAATCGCTATAGTGGGCACCGCTACAACCTCCATTGTTTTTCGGGCCCTTTGCCAAATGGTGGTCCTGCTGCATTGTGAGCTAGGGAGGTTGCTTGCTTGGCACGGGCGTCATTCATGGAACTCTGTTTTCTTTCAATGAATGCAAAGCATTCTCTGATTGTGAAATCACCTCACCCCCCCTCCCTTTTGGATTTCAGCTCCTCTCGTGTCTCACAGGGACATGGAGAAACAAGACCTGGGACTGGGAAGACCACCTTACAAGTGGGGGCTGTGAGTACAAGTGAAGGGAAGGGGCTGCCTGTGTACAGCTGGGGCGGGCAGCTAGCTGAGTGTGTACGTATATGTGGGGGGCAGCTAAGTGCGTACAGGCGCGATGAATGGGCTGAGTGCGTACAGGCATGATAAGTGAAGGGGGGTGGTATATATAGGATCCACCACAGGTGCCAAATGCTCTAGGTATGTCCCTGAGTAGATACAAAGTAACATGATGCTGAAAGCCACAAGTTCTATGACTGGGAGAGGAGAACCCTTTGACAAGGTTGCATGACTGGCGCTTTGGAGATTCTGAAAGAGTTGGTTCTACAGACTTTGACATGGAACTGGAAACGCAGTAAGATTTTTGCTTGAAAAAAGTGTCTACGGAAAGGTACCGTGACTACCAGTTTTTAGGCATACAATAGAAAGAGTTTACCATCAATAAGGAGGAGAAGGAGCATTGCAATTTGGGAATGTGGCAGTAAAAGTAACTTTTTACACCATGGCTTGGAGTTTTACAAAATGCAGATTGGTTACCAACGTTGTAGGAGACATTAAGATACCAGTGTACTTGGCGAACGTTTACAGTTCTGAGAACTTATTTAACCAATTTACTGCTTCAGTCACCCAAATTACTTTCATAAGAAAGCCAGGAGCAAAAATAAAAGCAAACTCCCTGGCAAGGAGTATGTTTGCTGGAGCCAACGTAATGGTTACATCGGTGGCAGCAAAAGCCTTAGAGCAGAATTAAGATACTTTTTTTTTTTTTTTTTTTTTATCAAACGCACTGAAAATTGCTCATTAAAAATTGTACATGTATACAGACTTTCAAATCCATGTTACCTTTTGCATTATCTATATGCAATATCCTAGAATCTGTCCCTCAACATTAGGAGGAGGTCAACTCCAGGGAATTTAAAAATATACCCTTTGTTGCAGCTTCTTCTTACACTGCAAGGGTTAAATGCTCATTATGTCTAGGTTTTTTAAGAGAAATTCCATTCTCCAGCTGGGTCCCCCCAGAGGTGCAACCAGTCCAGCACTGCTGCCTCTCCAAGCCACTCACGGCCATGGTCGCTTGCTTGCCCACCCCCACACTATGTACATAGCCCTGCATTGGACATGACAATGAGGGACTGCCAACAGACCGTTGCTTAGAGTAGAGAGAATTTTATATATACTTTTTTTTTTTTTTTTTTTTTATTCTAATTTCTAGAGTTTGGCTTTTGAGGTGTTACTAAGTGATGTAAATATTCCCTCACAAGAATTCTTACATAGGAACCACTTCTTAGGAATGGGGTGTATAATAGGTCAGTTCTATCCTCCCCCAAACACTTTCAACTGTCTTGGTCTTCTATCAGCTCTTTTTTTTTATTTATTTTTTTTACTTGTTTTTCGAAAAAGTTGCTGTCTGTCAAATGAGAAGGTGAGGAGGGGAATATAGAATGGGACTATGAGGGGGGCACAATGTTCTGTGTAGTGATGTACACGGCCCCTTATACAAATACAGGAGTAAATGACATACTATGCGGAAAATGTTGAAAGCCTATTACTTCTGTGCTGTTCAGCCAGCAGTGCTGAAACCACAAGGTCATAGAGCATAAAATAACGAAATCTTCTGCTTTAAATACCACATACCTGTTGATTTTTGGGTTGTACACAGGACTTCGGTCATAACTGACCTATTTATCTAAGTCTGTGCAATATATAAAAAAAAAAAAAAGATCAGAGAACATTTTTCCACTTGAGCATTTCCTATTCAGGTGATGATATTGCAGAAAATACGTTTAAAGGTAAACCCCGCGGCTTTACTCTTGGGTCTGCAGTATGTTTGGGAGACCACACTGACCCCAGCCATCGGTGGAAAGTTTTTAAGGAGTGCTAAAGGTGTTCTAGTAGCGTATCCATTAAATTTCATACATACTTGCACAAATGTAACATAAAATAAACTCCCTTTTCTAGCAAATTTTATACATTTATACAGGAATTTAGATCCCAATGGTCGTATGTTATCCTATAGTCAGCTCCTACTGTGGTCCTATTGTTTAACCTCTTCTCTAAGAACTCCCTATTTTTATATGGTTAGGAAATGTCAGAGTGAAGGAAAAGAACATTTATGTTTACCATAACTGTGAACTTCCCAATAAACTGTTATCCATTAAAATTAGCCTTTTTACCGATGGAACATCATAGCAAATGTTTCACTTTGTTCCTTTTTTAATAACGGCAAAAAACTCTTCTCTGTGTACTTACTAGCTATTTAAAATGTTACAGTGAAGGAGTTAAACTTTTTTTTGTCTTTTTAATAACTCTGTGAAGTTCACAATGAGCTCATTTTATTATCTTTTATAACAGTAAACCTTAGGGGTGCATTCACACCTGTACAGTTTAAAGCAGGGGTCTCCAAACATTCTAAACAAAGGGCTGGTTTATTGTCCTTCAGACTCTTGGAGGGCTGGACTTTGGCCAGCGGGAGTGGAAATTTTCCTGGCATCATTGTTGATAAACATCTGGTATTAGGGGGAGGAATAGTGCCCCATTGCTGGTATCATAGGGAGTAATAGTGCTCTATTGTCAGTGTCAGAATAGTGTCTCGTATCAGTGGGAGGGATAGTGCCCCAAGGGCTGAATAAAGGCAAGCAAAGGGCCACATCCGGCCCTCGGCCTGCAGTTTGGAGACCACTGGTTTGAGGAGCTTTGTACTTTTCTTCCAAATGGGACAATTTTTTTTAGATTCAGGTTTTCAGTGCTGTGTGGTTTGGAAGGATTACGTTAACAATGTCTGAAATGCAATTTTGCACCAAAACTGGCTTTTAATTTAAATAGATGGTAACACATTTCACACTTTACATGTTACACATTACAAACGCACCACAATGCATTATAAATGTGCTCATGTGCATTATAGCGAACATTTTTAAATACGTAGATGTGAATGTACCCTACTGGTGTCTGTTTTTTTTTCTCTTTCGTGCAATAACTTAACACAATGGGGTTGATTTGATTGTGCAGTTTTTTTGCATGGAAACCAATCCGCTTCCATGTCTGTCGAAGCCTAACTGAACAAGCTGAAGTTATGCCTGCTCGGTAGCTTTTTCTCCCATACACATGAGAGGTTTTCCTGTTGGGAAAACTCAGATGAGAGCTTTGGTCGGGAATCCCGACCGTGTGTATGCTCCATCGCAGTTTTTCCCATAGGAAAACTGCCAGAAAAAAAGTCCGCCGGGAATGCCGGCGGGGAAAAAAGAGCAGGTTCTTTTTTTTTTTTTTTTGTCTGGCGGTTTTTGGGCAGCTTTTGCAGTCGGAAAAACTGTGAGGAGCATACACACGGCCGGTGTTCCCGGCCAAAAGCTCTCCTCACAGTTTTCCCATCGGGGGAAACCCGGTCGTGTATACAAGGCTTTAGAAGTGGATTCCTATGCAAAACTGCACCAGTTTTAGTAAATCAACCCCAGAATTTCTTGTGTCTTTAATGTTTAGGCATTAGTGAAATGTAAGTAATTGTATAGTGTAAGTGATATTATTGAAAATATATACCTTCTAGAAGGTCAACTGGACTGTAAATCTAAACTAAGAAGCAAATGTAAATTAATATTTTTTTTTTTTTTGTAAGCAAGTTGCATGTTTACCAATGATGCACTTACATACAATATAGCAGCTAGTTGTTTTTACAGTGAAAGTTTTGCTGATACTGCTGACGTCTTGTGTCCATGTTTGGTAAATAGACACTTTTATACTCGCTGCTTCTAATTTTAATTCCAGTGATTGCACTATATCATTTAGAAGCCATTTTTAGTAAAAATAAAGATTTAGTTACATTTCATTACTGGGCTGTTTTATTTGCGATTTATACATACTAGCAAGTTTCCTATTGTTAAATGTTTTTTACTGTGTTGCAGGAAGATGTGTTTTTGTGTGTGTGTGTGTGTGTGTGTGTGTGTATGTGTATATAACTAACTAGTGTGTGTGTGTGTGTGTGTGTGTGTGTATATATACACATACATATGTATATGTGTATATAGAGATTCTTTTTAGGGGTAGTAGAGTCTAATAAAGGATTTAACCACTTCAAGTGTGGACACTTTAACCCTCTTCCCGTCCAGTCCATTTTTCAGCTATCAGCACTTTCACCATTTAAATGACGTTTACTCAGTCATACAACACTGTATCCAAATGAAATTTTTATCTGAGACAGTGCTCTCTTGCAATGGTATTTAATCACCAGTGTGTTTTTTTTTTTTTCTCTCAATACTGTATAAAGCAAAATAATACTGTAAATTTAGAAAAAACAAAAACATTATGAAATCTTGTAAATCGACTCATCATAAATTTAGGTCAAAATGTATTCTGCTACACTGATTTGGGTTATTTTTTACCAAAAGAAATGTATGTCCAAAAAATAAAGTATGGGGGCCATATTCTGAGTAAAGTTACGATGAAGTATCTCAGGATACTCCATCGTATCTCTCTTTTTTGGCCAGTGTATCTATGCAAGTGATTCTTAGGCCCCATACTCACGAGCAAACATGTCTGCTGAAACTGGCCCGCAGGCCAGTTTCAGCAGACATGTTTGGTCGTGTGTGGGCGCGAGCGGGCCGAATTCCAGCAAACATTTGCCCGCCGGGCCTTTTCCCAGCAGACAAATATTCCTGGACTTGTTTTAAAACAGTCCGCTGGAATTCAGCCCGCTCGGACATGTACGGTCGTCAGTACAGACCTACCGTACATGTCCAGGCGCCCGCCGTCCCTCGCATGCGTCGAATGACTTCGACGCATGCGTGGAAGCATTTTAAAGGCGGGCCGCCCACGTCGCCGCGTCATTGTCGCGGCGACACCGCGTCATCGACGCGGCGACACCGCGGACACGCCCCGCGTATTGTTTACGCGCGGACTTCTGTACGATGGTGTGTACAACCATCGTACAGAAGCCCTCTGGCAGACATGTATGGTGGAAACGGTCCGACGGACCGCTTTCACCATACATGTTTGTCCGTGTGTACCCGGCCTTAGAATCATTTTCGCATAGATACACTGAAGATCCGACATGTGTAAGTCACTTACACTGTCGGATCTTAAATGTAATTACTCCGCCGGCCGCTAGGTGGCGTTTACGTTCAGGTCTCATTTGTTTATGCAAATGAGCCTGATACGCCGATTCCCAAACTAATTCGCGTCGCGTAGCCGTCGCTTACGTAAGCGTAAACGTACCCCTGCTATATGAGGGGTAAGTTTACGCAAGTCCCACGTAGGCCATGTTTAGTGTGGCGTTGGGTCCGCTTCGTGTTTTCCCGTCGGGTACGTCGTTTTACTAAGTCCTTCTTGAATATGACTTTACGTCGAGAACTGGAGCATGCGCACTGGGCTATTTTAAGCCCGGCGCATGCACAGTTCGTTAGAATCGGGGGCGCGCTTAATTTAAATACAAGCCGCCCCCTTGGATATACGCGTGGATACGCCGGGCCATTTACACTCCGCCGCCCCAAACTACGGAGCAAGTGTTTGGGGAATACAGCACTTGCTCCTGTAGGTTGGGGCGGCGGAGTGTAAATGGCTTACGCGCCGCCCCCCTTGAATCTTAGAGAATATGGCCCTGGGACTTTAAATGAGGCAGGCTAAAAACACAATATAAGAGTAAGGATTTATTTGCATAGGTGTCAAATTGCGCAACATTGTATATGACCAGTAAATTTTAGAAGCATATATAAACACCCTAATGATTTGAGTGTAATACATTGCATACATATAAACAAGATGTGAAACATGATTGCCATAGCAGGGAAACTAGTTCATAAGTATGATGGAGTAAACCTTGTGATGTACAATTCATTCATAAAAATATTGATGGAAATGGGGGGGGGGAATTGCATTCCCAAAAGCTTGATGCGTTTCGTTGATAATCTGACCATGTTATGGAAGAGTTTGCATGTTAGAAAGATGGTCAAATCCACAAACTTACACCCCATTGGATGTTGAGCTCGGGTAGTCCTGGTTTGCAAGAGCCACCATATCAGTCTCCCTGGGAGCTGAGGTATAGAAGTCCGCCGGAACACCAGACTCGCACTGAAGCGCCCCCAACAAGTGAACGTATATAGTATGATGAGTATTATGTCAATGTTGGCAGGTAGAATCTGTAAGATAAATACTCATCTTGTATATAGTAGACCGGGTAGCGCTGTCACATTGAAATGTAAGGAAAAGAACTGTGAATTAAAACAAGCACAAAGGAAATTGGGATACATGAGAGGGATAGTGAGATTCAAATACAAGATAAAGCACAGATAAAAATACACCTACTAGGTGATGTGCATAAGAAATTAAATTAAGTAAGATGTAAAAAGGGTGAAATAGATATTTAAGTGTAAACAAGCCATGACATGATTTGCCAAATGTATGTCTTCTTCGGGAGTTTATTTAGCAATCTGTATAGCAAACTATCTATAAAGAAATGTATTTACATAGTAAGAATTATCACATAATGGTATACGACGCAGCATTAGTGTTCTTACAAAATTGTATTGTACAGATTTCATAATGTTGGCTACTGCCTTAAATCTTCCACCAATACCTACCTGTTGGATCAAAATGAGTGAAGAGTATTGTCTGTATTTATGTCAAGATTTGGAGCCCAAATTTATGGAATGCTTGATGTAAATCTTCTCCTAACCAAGACCATGACAATTAACCTGCCAGCATGTCTTTGTAGTAAACCAGAGGAAACCCACGCAGGAACAGGGAGAACAAGCAAACTCCAGGCAAGTAGTGCCGTGATTGGGGATTAGAACTGACAACCCCAGTGGCTGCTAAGCAGCAGTGCTAACCACTGAGCAGAAGGATAGAATGGTGCTTTTAGCTGTGATTCTACCGCAGCTAGAAGCACATGCTTTCCTATGGCCCCCTTCACACACTGCATTTAGCTGCGATTTCGTTACCTGCGGTTTGGTGCAGATAGAAAAAAAAAAATTGACTGCGTCCAGGAGCGATTTGGTGCAGCTATCTGCACATAACCGCAGGTAATCACAGTTCAATGTGTCAGCTGTGTTTGGTATGAATCTTGAGGGGGAACTTCACGTCATTTTTTTAAAATAAAAAAACGGCATGGGTTCCCCTCCAAGAGCATACCAGGCCCTTAGGTCTGCTATGGATTTTAAGGGGAACCCTGTACGCCAAAAAAACGGCGTGGGGGTCCCCCAAAATCCATACCAGACCCTTATCCGAGCATGCAGCCCGGTCAGGAACGGGGGTAGGTACGAGCGAGCGGTGTCCTTCTGCCGGGCTTCTTGCAGCTCTTTTACTAGCAGGGGCCTGGCCTTCTGCGAAGTCTTCTTCCCTCTTCTCTTCTTCAATGTTGACACGTCGCTTCCTCCTGCTGTAATGCCAGGTGTGCGGCGCACAATGATTTATGTAGGCCTCTTATGACGTCACAGTCCCATCATGCTCTGGGAGGCATTGGCGAGCAGAAGAGACCCCCAAAATTGGAAGTAGACCCCCGAAGCTGCCTAATAAATGACTTAAAACCTGTGTAGTGTTTTTTTTTTTTTTTTCCAGGTGAATGGGTAGGGGTACGATGTACCCCATACTCATTCACCTACAGTGTGGGGGGTGGGATCTGGGGGCCCCCTTATTAAAGGGGGCTCCCGGATTATGATAAGCTCCCCGCCCGCAAACCCCGACAACCAACGTCCAGGGTTGTCAGGAAGAGGCCCTTGTCCCCATCAACATGGAGACACAGGGCTTTGGGGTGGGGGGGCGCCCCCTGCGCCAAAGCACCTACCCCCCCATGTTGAGGGCATGCGGCCTGGTACGGTTCAGGAGGGGGGGGCGCCTAGCAGACCTAAGGGCCTGGTATGCTCTTGGAGGGGAACCCATGCCAGTTTTTTATTTAAAATTTAGCGTGGAGTTCCCCCTCAAGATTCATACCATACACAGTGCCTGGTATTGTCAGGGATCCAAGTCGGATCCCCGTTCAATATCGTGCCGCGGCTAAACGCAACCGCAGCTAATTACACTGTACAAATGCAGCTGATCACTGTGCCTGGAGTCTTCAACAGAAAATAAACATGCTTTTAACTGCAGCAGAACAGCCGTCCGTAGATACGCCAGCCTAAGTCTGAATGTGCGGCGGCGCTAATTTAAGCGTATTCTGGAAACCAGATGAGCTTAAATAAGGCTCAGATACGAGTGGCGTAAGTGTCTTACACCGTCGTATCCTAAAGTGTAATTTTTAGGCTGACCGCTAGGTGGCGCTTCTATTGCGGTCGGCGTAGAATATGTTAATCACTAGATACGCCTATTCATGAACGTACACCCGGCAGATGCAGTACAGATACGCCATTTATGTAACGCATTATCAGGCCTAAAGTTATTCCATCAAATAGCTGGAATAGTAATGTTAAGTATGGCCGTCGTTCCTGCGTCAAAATTCGAAAATTTTACGCCGTTTGCGTAAGTCGTACGCGAATAGGGCTGTGTGTAAGTTACGTTCACGTCGAAAGCATTGACTATTTGCAGCGTGATTTCGAGCATGCGCACTGGGATACTTTCACGGACGGTGTATGCGCCGTTCGTTAATAGCGTCAATTACGTGGGGTCACGATTAATTAGCATACAACATGCCCCCTAGCAGCCTATTTTGAATTAGGCGGGCTTACGCCGGCCCATATACGCTACGCCACCCTAACTTCGGGCGCAAATTCTTTCAGAATACGGGACTCGCCTCTCAAAGTTACGGCGGCGTAGCGTATATGAGATACGCTACGCCCGCCTAAAGATAAGCGAATCCTTACTGAATCTAGCCCTTAAAGTTTTTTTTTTTTTTTGCGCTTTCTTTGATTCAAAACTGACATTTGCATGTATTTACCGCACTGAAAGGTTTTACTGCTAATTCTAGGATAGTTACTGCAGCAGGACAGTACTACGGGATGTCCAAGCAACAGATCTCTGTGATGTAAACGCATGAATGCTTAACCTCTCCTTTAATATAGTCCGTGGAGTGGCGGCTCAAACAGCTGGGCACCTGTCCACAATTCAAGCCCATCAAACAAGCATAAATGCTGGTACTAGTTACAGTCCTTAAAGCGGATCTTCACTGTAGACTACCATGTCTTCCTGTAAGATGATATCTGCTTACCCATACAATGTATGGGCACACAGATACACTCACAGGTCTGCTGATCACTGGTGCAATGCTAGAGGCTCCAGAAATAAAAATAATAAATGCACATTTTTTGTGTTAATGATGGCTAATAATTAAGATGGTATAGCTGAAATGCTTTAGCAGTCAGATGTTTTGTAGAGTTTTACCATTAACCACTTCAGCCCCAGACCATTTGGCTGCCCAAAGACCAGAGCACTTTTTGCGATTCGGCACTGTGTCCCTTTAACTGACAATTGTCGTGCGACGTGGCTCCTAAACAAAATTGACGTCCTTTATTCCCCACAAATAGAGATTTCTTTTGATGATGGTATTTGATCACCTATAAACAAAAAAAGAGTGACAATTTTGAAAAAAAACTATTTTTTACTTTTTGCTATAATAAATATCTCCACAAAATATATAAAAAAACTATTTTTTTCCCCTCAGTTTAGGCCGATGCGTATCCTACATATTTTTGGTAAAAAAATCACAATAAGCGTTTATTGATTGGTTTGCGCAAAAGTTATAACGTATACAAAATAGGACATCGGTTTGCACCATTTTTATTAATAATTTTTTTTTTTTTTTTTTTTACTAGTAATGGCGGCGATCAGCGTTTTTTTTTTTTTTTTTTTTTTTTTTTTTATCGTGACTGTGACATTATGATGGACACATCGGACACTTTTGGCACTGTTTTTGGGACCATTCACATTTACACAGCGATCAGTGCTATAAATATGCACTTAAAACTGTATAAATGTGACTGGTAGTGAAGGGGTTAACCAGGAGGGGGCGCTGAAGGGGTTAAGTGTGTCCTAGGGATGTGTTCTAACTGTAGGTGGGATGGGCTATGTGTGACATGACACTGATCACTGCTCCCGATTACAGGGAGCAGTGATCAGTGTCCTGTCACTAGGAAGAATGGGGAACTGCTTGTTTACATCAGCTTTTCCCCGTTCTTCCTCTCTGTGAGACGATCGCGGGTATCCCCGCAGACATCGAGTCCGTGGCACCCGCGTTCACACTCACGGAGCTCGCGGCGGGCCAACATGACATTGCTGGCACCCAGCGTTTTATCATTCAGCGCTGTATGGAGGAAGGAAGGGGAGCATGCTTCAATTATCAGTATTTCACTTTTACTTCTAAAGACTGGAATAGGGGGCAGCAATAATGTGAACCTGTTATTTTGCCTGAAAAGAGGGGCAGTGGTACAATGAACCTCTTCCCCCTTTTTTTTTTTTTTCCTGGTCTGAGTTGATCTACTGATTATGTTGTGTGTTTTTTTTTTTTTTACAGAAAACATTAATTCATGAAGCTATCCTCAATTATATTTAACTGATATTTAAAGGAAATCAGTTATGAGACAAACATCGAGTCTGTCCTGGTTTGCCACGCTGACCCTCAAGCCCCCCCTACTTTGTTGTACTGACCTGGACAATATATGTAGATCAGAACTTCTGACTTTTCTGCAATGTTTTTGATCTGTACACTTGTTCAAGGGCTGAGACTTGGAAAGTATAGAAGCTAGTGGGACAACGTAACAGCCAGGCAGCTAGCATTTTCAGAACGTAGTCCTCAATGGCAATATATAATCGTAATCAGTTTTAAAGTGTAACTAAGGGCAAACCTTTTTTATGGCCATTGTGAATAGAATAAGGGATGGTTATAACCCCTGACAGTTTTTTTTGCCATCTTTGTCTCATTGGGAAGATTTCCCTTCACTTCATGTCCCATAACCAAAACAGGACATGAGCGAAAATCCTGCTAAAGTGAGGGAATCCTGGCGTGTTACCAGGATCACCAGAACTGTTCCCATCGGAAGAATTCCCTATATTGGTGTTCTGATGTCAACCCAAAATTTGAGATTTTCTTTTAGGGCCCTTTCACACGGAGCGAATCAGTAATGATCCGCTCCGTGTATCCGCTTTGCTCAGCGGGGATCCTCCGTAAAATCCCAGCTGAGCTGGCAGCTGACAGGGCGGTCCCCGCACACTGTGCAGGGACCGCCCTGTGTTTCCTCCGCTCTCCCCTATGGGGGATCGGACGAACACTGACCGTATGTCCGTGTTCATCCGATCCGGCAGAAGGAAGAAAAATAGGATTTCTTCCGTCTGCAAATGCGGATCTTTGCGGAGGCGGACAAATTACGGGTGTCAGCGGATGGTCATCCGCTGACACCCGTAATCACATAGGGACCCATGTATGTCCCGTTTTCATCCGCAATACTTTCACGTTTAATGATAATGGTAAACAGGACCAATAGAGAGGGTGAATCTTCCTCCAGAGGCACAGACAGCAATAAAAAATGATAGGTGTTTTTAATCCCTCTCCATTTTATACAAAACTAAAAAAAAAAAAAAACTTTTGCCTTAAAGGGTCACTAAAGGAATTTTTTTTTTTAGCTGAAATGACTGTTTACAGGGTATAGAGACATAATAGTTAATGGATTCCCTTTAAAAATGGATACAAACCAATCATATAATGTACCTACAGTTTAGTTTTTGCTGTTGTTTCCTGGTTCTCTGATGTACAGAGCCAGAGAGCCAATAGAGGGCAGTGATGCTTTGTAAAACGAAACTGGATTGGTGCTGACACACAGTAATCACACCTCCTTGATTAGTGACCACAGTGAGAAATCTCCCAGTACTGTGGTGTTCAGGAAACAGACAACCAGGAAGTGTCCAGAACAGAGAGGAATTACAGCAACATCCAAAGCAAAAACGAACAATGAGGACATGAAACCAGTACTTCAGTAAGGTAAAGGAAGCCATTTAGCAAAAAAAAATTCCTTTAGTGACCCTTTAAGTTATACTTTAAGCCAGCTTTTCAAAGAGTTTAGGAGTGGGTTTGCAAGTTAATTTTCACAGACTTTGATTTACAACCATTCAGGAGATGTAGGTAATAGGGATGGTCATTGGTTCAACTCAAACCCAAGCTTTGTGCAGGTCGCAGAATGGGAAACAAAGTGCCCAATTTACCCACTCAAACCGTCAGCTGCTACTTCCAGACGTCATTCAATTAATGGTGCTATTACGACCATTACTAAATAACAATTTCTGTCTGTCTGCCTGCTGGCTTGTTTTAAATTGTAAACCAGCCAACTGCCATCACAAGTGATGTAATTTACTAAATATGGTCTACGACCTAAGAGGATTGTCGTGGCATAGGTTGTTATGTTTTTGTCTGGCTTTTTTTTTCTTGAGAAAATACTTTTTTTTTTTTTAAGTGAAAGAGTAGCATGGGGAGGACCAAACAACGAATCGCCCCCTTATTTAATGGTCCTCCCTTCTCTGTATACTCCCACATTCACTAGGCCAGGCATATGGGAATGAGGTCCTTCTTTCTATCAACTTGGGCACAAGGTATCTTGCCAGGCAATGTTCCTGTGGCAAGGTAACCCTCCCCATGTTAAGGGCAAGTAGCCTGGTATGGTTGAGGGAGAAGGTGCACACGTTCTGCCCCTCCCTTTCCTAGCTAATCAGGTGACATGCCTGGATAAGAGTCTGGTATAAAAATGGGGAATGCAATTCCTATGCAGTATTTTTTTTTCTCTGTGGTCCCCCTCAAAATCGTGTCTGTCAACCATGTCACTTATTCATGTAGATCTTTGTCAATCGTGATGAGCGACCTGTGCCACGACAGTCCTTTCCCACCAGACTCCTGCCTCAAATGACAGTTCCCAGGTGTGGCTTTTGGTGGTATACTGTAGGGCTTCCCTGTGTAAAGTACGGTAATTGTGTATTTTAATTATTGCCCTTTAAAGTGGAGGTTCACCTGGAAATACCACTTTTTACCCTTAGATTCCTGCTCATTTTGTCTAGGGGAATTGGCTAGTTTTAAAATCGAAGCTGTACTTACCGTTGTAGAGAGCGATCTTCTCCGCCGCTTCCGGGTATGGGCTGCGGGACTGGGCGTTCCTATTTTGATTGACAGGATTCCGACGTTCGCATCCATCGCGTCACGATTTTCCGAAAGTAGCCAAACGTCGGTGCGCAGGTGCAGTATAGAGCCGCACCGACGTTCGGCTTCTTTCGTCTACTCGTGACGTGATGGATGCGACCGTCGGAAGCCTGTCGGAAGACTGTCAATCAAGAAGGAACGCCCACTCCCGAAGACCCATACCCGGAAGCGGCGGAGAAGATCGCCCTCTACAAAAGTAAGTACTGCTCGGATTTTAAAACAACTAGCCGATTCCCCTAGACAAAATGAGCATCAAGCTACGGGTAAAAAAAAAAATTATGGGCGAACTCCCGCTTTAACCCCCTTGGCGGTAAACCCGAGCGTGACTCGGGGTTGGTTTTCAATGATAGGATCGGTATCCCCGAGTCACGCTCGGGGTGGACGTGCAGAGTGTGCAGCGGCGCGGCTTACCTTCTCGCTGGATCCACAGGCAAGTTACTTACCTTGTCCCTGGATCCAGCGATGCCACCATGCTGTGTGAGCGAGCGGGACCTCCTCGCTCGATTCACAGTGTCCCTGTGTGTCGCCGATCTCCGTTCCCTGCGACGTTACGACGCACGGGGGCGGAGAACGGCGCCAAATTAAAAAAAACAAAAAACACTTTACATACAGTATACTGTAATCTTATAGATTACTGTACTGTATGTAAAAAATACACACCCCCCTTGTCCCTAGTGGTCTGCCCAGTGCCCTGCATGTACTTTTATATAATAAAAAATGTTCTTTCTGCCTAAAAACTGTAGATTGTCCAAAAGTGTCCCTTTATGTCATAAATGGTTTTAGATCAGCTAGAAAACAGCGATAATAAATTATAATCACTTGCAGAATTGTGCGATAGCGATTTGTGGGGAAATTTGTCATAAAAAAAAAAAAATAATGACAGCAACAATTCTGCAACTGAGCAAATTTCAGTGATTTTGAGTTGATTACATTATTGAATAATTTTTATTATAATTATATTATAATTTGTTATAATTATTTATAATTATTTATTATTTTATAATTTATAATTTTGTTTTAAAAAAAAATCATACCCGGGATGCCTACAAGACTCTTGCTTGGTCAGATTTAAGTGAGTTATTTCTAAAAATTACAGGCCTACAGTATAAAACGCCAAATTTCCTTGCAAAATAAATGTACCGCTTTCAGCATGTTTTTTCAGACAGAATCATACCGCCAGGGAGGTTAAGCCTTACTCCAGACAAAATGTATTTATAAAATACTTGCTGCACAGTCAACTTGACATTTCCATCTGCCCAACCCCCAGGATTCTGACCCTGTCCTTTCCTCATCTGGAGTTCAACTTTATTTGCAGAAATGTTCATGACTGCTGCAAAAACACAGTTTTTCTGGACCTACAAGGAAACAAACCAAAACACCTTGTACATTTTTACAAATCACGATCAGTAGGCATAAGTGACATAACTTTTTCACAAACTCTTTAATATTTGGAAAAGTTTAAAAAAATACACACCATTTTCTATGAAATGATAGTAAACTAAAATGCACTTTATAACATAAAATATATGTAGATTTGTTAAACAGTTTGAGTGCTATTTGGGCTGAAACGAAAACTGTAGCGCTTTACAAACTCATACTTTCAGAATACAAATAAGTACCATATAAGCTTTTTTGGATTCACATCCAGTGCGAAAACTGCATAACTTAAGTATTTACAAAATGTACATATAAAACTAGTAGAAAAGGCATTTTAATACAAATATTCACAATATTCTTAAGAGCTTTTACAGACTGTACAAATATTCATATGAAAATATAAAATTTAATGTATAAATACAAAATGGCTTTCATTATGGTTTTACGTATTTTCAGATTATAATTGCTTTCAATATTTAGCAAATTTGGGTAGAGAATATGAAAAGTCAACCATAAAGAGACTCTGTCATCAAAGTCTTAATTAAAGCTTGCTCTTTGGAAGGAAGTGAATACTTCTCTGTTGACCACACTATGGGACATCACTACTTTGTTGAGTAATTGCCTGCTGAAGTTTCTTCATAAACTGAACAAAGGTTCCTTCCACCGACCTGCATTACCGCTCTGTCTTGTAGGAGTCAGTAGGAAGAAACTCCAACCAGTAATTTCTTATCAATGTATTCTACAGTATGTGGACTGTGCAGGAGAGGTGAATATTCACTTTTTTCTTTACAGGGACAGCTTTGGCAACCATTACTTTAAGCATTAAAGAACACTCTGATGTATTTTAGGTTATCTTCAATATAGTAATGCTCTGTAAGTGTCTCTGCATACTGCAATAGTGATCATACTCTATATGTAGCCATACTGTTGTACTTGGCCATATAAAACTTTGACAAAATCTGCAGATACTGACATACAGTGGCACTAAGCTGTACTTCTTGATTGACATTAAGGGCAGTACAATGGTTTTACAAAAAAAAATAAAAAATTGCACAGATATACAGTAGTCACTAATACTGTATTCTATCATTTCATAGCCTGAGTAGCGGGTTTTCCTTGTGTATGCAGTAGTTATGAAAAAATAGATCTAATACATAACTACTCAGTTTATAATGAAATAATCTGTTTATACCATATGTATTAAACAATTGAGGATATGTCTATTCTGCTATGGTTTCCCTATTGTAAGAGCTAGTTTTTGGTGAGACATGCCGCGTACACACGATCGGTCAAACCGATGAGAACAGTCTGATGGACCGTTTTCATCGGACCAAACCGATTGTGTGTGGGCCCCATCGGTTATTTAGCCATAGGTTAAAAAAAAGCAATCTTGTTTTAAATGTAACCGATGGATACCTAACCGATAGGAAAAGAAACGATCGTTTGTAGGCACGTCCATCGGTTAAAAATCCACGCATGCTCAGAATCAAGTCGACGCATGCTTTGAAGCATTGAACTTCGTTTTCTTCAGCACGTCGTTGTGTTTTACGTCACCGCGTTCTGACACGATCGTTTTTTAACCGATGGTGTGTAGGCACGACTGACCATCAGTCAGCTTCATCGGTTAACCTATGACAGCGCTCCATCAGACCGTTCTCATCGGATGGACCGATCGTGTGTACGCGGCATAACTTTTGAACATGGCCAAAAATTAAGTTGGGGAATCTGAAGATCCCTGCATGCACACAATTTAGGGCTGATCCAGTTCTGAAAACCTGTGGTACAATTGTAGTGGTAAGGTGTCCTTAAGGGACATCTATTGCTGCACTGCATGGAAGGTGTTAGGAAGTGTACTATCATAGCTCACCACATACAACCTGACGATCTGGTTGCCTAATGCAGCCTTTTTCAACTAAAATGCCTTTTGGCTTCTTCAGGGGTGCCTTGGCAAAATGCCTAAAAATTGTCAACAAACCAACAAGCATATCAAGCCTGTCTTTTTGTTACACAAACCACATGTTTTTATTGTGCATCATTACAATTTTGGGCACTGTAAGGTCCAGCCGCTAGCATCCTAATAACAACAACTGATGATGTAATTGGTTAATAAGGAGGATGTCAGGTGCCTGCATCTTTCTTTGCCCATCTCCATCATCACTGGGGTCACTTTAGCTATAAGAGGAATTCTGAAATACTAGTCCGTACCAGTGTACAAAGGTATATTTGTTTTGTAAAAATAAATCACCTCTAATGTTGGATGTCCTACATATTTGGATGTTGCTTTGTTATGTAAATCTATTTGTTTCATCCTTTAAATTTTGTAATGGGGTGCCCTGACATTGTGTGGAAATGTAAAGGGTGCTGAAAAAGGTTGGGAAACACCGACCTAATCAATCTGATATTCTCCTATTCAGTTATGGTCTGCTGCTCTAAACAGCATAGGTGGCATTTTCTACAGGTATAATGGCACTTTAAGACAAATAATCCTGAGCGAATACTATAATTTGACTATTCCAGCATTCCACTGAAAAATTGTCCATTGATGTTAGCAATGGATCTGAAGATTTAAAACCAGTGTTATTGGATATTGAACATATTGGTTATTCCAGCATCAGTGGTGGCAAAACTAATATCGATGTAGCTGATTTTAACACATTTTCATTAGGGCACCACAAATTTTGCACAGCTGCTTTGCTGTGTACTTGATGTACTCATACTGTATATGGCTTTGTTGTATGCTGAATCAGGTTCTAGACTTTATGTTTAGAACCCCAAGCTATGTTTGTGGTAAAGAATAGTTTAAAATGTAAAAAATAGTTACTGCAATCACAAATGGGCTAATCAGTCCTTGTAGAACAAAACCTCTGCTAATGGATATACTTAGTTTTTGATTCATTTGGTTGATCCTTGCAGAAACCGGCTATGGGTTACAGTGTCTTGGTTGGAAATTTTTTGACCAATCCTTGTTTATGGGCGCACTTAGCCCCATATAGAACTATACCTGGAAACTGGTATTTTTTACAACCTTGCAGGAAACCAGCATTTATTTTCTACCCATCAAAATATAAATTGGCTAATGTTGCCAATCTGCAAACATTTCATATCGGAGATTTGAAGAGATGCTGTCTCCTAACATGCATATATCCAATTCCAGGGATATTTAAAAGCCTATGCATATGCAGTGCATAACTTATACCTGAGCTAAGAACAAAGAAAATTGCAGTAGATTATCAATTGCTCTAGTTTCTGCTCCATTAAATTAGACTATTTTCCACTGACCCAAAAGTGCTCTAACTATAGGCCCAATTCTATGCTATAATGATTATTTTCAGCAGTGACCAACAAAATTATCAGTCTTTATAGCACATGAGTTTTATCACTGTATAGATTGTCTTAAGGCGTTCGGCTTTCTCTGAGTCTGTCTCATAATCCTTATTTGCAGGTGTGGACATCTGTCATACTCTCACATCGCCTACAGCGCACATAGCAGCACCACACAAATTTACACTCACATCTTTCTACATGTCTAACTACATGTGTGTTATATCCTCGCCCACAGCAGAGTAAATTACAGCCATCCGCTCCCTCAGAAGTACGATTACATTCCCTCCCATGAGTTCCTGAAATGCCCAATTTCTGGTCTTCCACGCAGTAGTTTGGGGAACGATTGGTATACACAAGATCCTCTTTTCTGATGGGAATCTTTCGATGGTTCTTCTCTTTCCTTCGAACCTTTCGTTTCAGTCTGTCGGATATCTGGATACTGTTCTCATATTTATCCTTCAGGTAATTGCCAATCTTTTCAAATGAAGACATGGATTTCCAGCAAGTTTTTACAGCACAGGACCCAGAGACTCCATGACAGCGACAATCCACTGTCATAAGCTTAGCCACTGCCTAGGAAAGAGATATAAGTCTACAATAAGCAGAGTATATCAAAAGAATATCGTAGTATTACAGTAAGATTCTTAAGCAACTAAGTGGCAAATGAGGTTTAATGTTGATAAATGTATAATTATGCACTTGTTGGCTAAAAACATGCATGCATCATACATACTAGGGGGAGTACAACTAGGGGAGTCAATGGCAGAGAAGGATATGGGGGTTCTGGTGGATCATAAGCTTAATAATAGCATGCGATGCCAAGCTGTGGTTTCCAAAGCAAGCAAAATCCTTCCTTGTATTAGGGAGGCATGGACTGCAGAGAGAGAGATATCATTTTGCCCTGGTACAAATCATTAGCAAGACCGCGTTTGGAATATGCAGTTCAGTTTTGGGCACCAGCTCATAAAAAGGATATCGGGGAACTTGATGGAAAGTGCAGAGATGGGCAACCAAACTGATAAGAGGCATGGAGGAACTCGGCTATGAGGATTAGCTGAAATGAATTTATTCTCTTTTGGAGAACAGGAGGTTAAGGGGGGAGATATAATCAAAATGTACAAATACTGTATATAAACTTGGTGGTGAGTTATTCACTTTAAGGTCACCGCAGAGGACAAGGGGCACTCTTTACGAGGAAAAGAGATGTTATCTCCAAATGCGGAAAGGCTTCTTCACAGTAAGAGCTGTGAAAATGTGGAATAGACTCCCTCAAAAGCTGGTTCTGGTCAGCTCAGTAGATTGTTTTAAGAAAGGTCTGGATTCTTTCCTAAATGTACATAACATAACTGGGTACTAGCATTTATAGGTACAGTTGATCCAAGGAATATCCTACTGCCTCTTGAGGCATCAGAAAGTAATTATTTCCCCTGCTGGAGCAAACTGGATCATGCTTTGCTGGGGAGGGGGGGGGGGTTGCCTTCCTCTGAATCAACTGTGTGTGTTCAAGTGTATATACAGTAAAACCTTGGTTTGCGAGCATACTTCGTTCCAGAAACATGCTTGTAATCCAAAGCACTTGTATATCAAAGCAATGTATGTATGTACTTCAGACCCATAAAGTTACCAAAGGAAAATAGACTGCTCACTTTGCAAGGGAATGTTCCCTTAGCTTAGTGAATGTTGTGAGAATTAATTTTGCAAAGAATAACTAACTATGTGCAATTGAAAAAAAGAAAACCATCCCCTTAAAGTTAAAAAATAAAGAAATAAACAGAATTCACTTTCTACAATATAGGGTTGTCCCGATACCACTTCTTTGAGACCGAGTACAAGTACCAAATTTTTTTTCAAGTACTCGCCAATACCGATTACCGATACTTTTTTTAACCACTTCCCGACCTCCTCATGTACATTTACGTCGGCAGAATGGCACGGACAGGCACATCAACGTACCTGTACGTGCCTGCCTAGACGTGGGTGGGGGGTCCGATCGGGACCCCCCCGGTACATGCGGAGGTCGGGTCCGCTCGGGGAGCGATCCGGGACGACGGCGCGGCTATTTGTTTATAGCCGCTCCGTCGCGATCGCTCCCTGGAGCTGAAGAACGGGGATAGCCGTGTGTAAACACGGCTTCCCCGTGCTTCACTGTGGCGGCGCATCGATCGAGTGATCCCTTTTATTAGGGAGACTCGATCGATGATGTCAGTCCTACAGCCACACCCCCCTACACTAGTAAACACATACACAGTGATCCCTAAATGTTACAGCGCCCCCTGTGTTTAACTCCCAAACTGCAACTGTCATTTTCACAATAAACAATGCAATTTAAATGCATTTTTTGCTGTGAAAATGACAATGGTCCCAAAAAAGTGTCAAAATTGTCCGAAGTGTCCGCCATAATGTCGCAGTCACGAAAAAAATCGCTGATCGCTGCCAATAGTAGTAAAAAAAAATAAAATGCAAAAAAACTATCCCCTATTTTGTAAACGCTATAAATTTTGCGCAAACCAACCGATAAACGATTATTGCGATTTTTTTTTACCAAAAATAGGTAGAAGAATACGTATCGGCCTAAACTGAGGAAATTTTTTTTTTTTATATATATATATATGTTTTTGGGGATATTTATTACAGCAAAAAGTAAAAAATATTGCATTTTTTTCAAAATTGTCGCTCTATTTTTGTTTATAGCGCAAAAAATAAAAACCGCAGAGGTGATCAAATACCACCAAAAGAAAGCTCTATTTGTGGGGAAAGAAGGACGCCAATTTTGTTTGGGAGCCACGTCGCACGACCGCGCAATTGTCTGTTAAAGCGACGCAGTCCTGAACTGTAAAAACCCCTTGGGTCTTTAGCCAGCATATTGGTCCGGGGCTTAAGTGGTTAATGTCATGTGACAGTGGCAGTATTTTTTTTTTTTTTTTTTTTTACAGTGATTTTTTTTTTTTTTAGGAGGGGTGGATTGTCAGTGTGTGTGTTTTTTTTTATTTACATAATTTTTTTTATTTTTTTTTGAATTATTGCAATTTTTTATTTTTTTTAATCAGCCCTGTTGGGGGTCTTTGGTGAGATTTCAGGGGTCTTAACAGACCTCTGACATCTCCCCTTTAAGACAGATAAAGGGACTAAGGACACAGATTCCCCAGTCCCTTTCTCAGCAGCCTCAGCTGAAATGAATGTAGAGAAGCTTCTCTGCATTTATAAACGGAAGCATCGTAAACACAGGAGGTTACGATGCTCAGTTATATGAATGGACAGAGTCAGTGATCACCGACTCTGTTCATTCGGAAAAGGTAGGAGCCGGGCTTAGCGGCTCCTACCTCCGCTCTCCCCCCTGACAGGGGAGGGAGAACGGCACAGACAGACAGGGGAAGGGGAGGAGAGAGAACGGCATGGGGGGGGGGGGGGGGAGAAGAGAGAACTGCACGAACAGGCAGGAGGAGGTGAGAGAGCAGCACGGACGGGGAAAAACGGCACCGGGGGGAAGACAACACTGAGCACGGGGGAGAGAAGACTTGCAACTCCCCTGCCTGCCCAGGTATCCGCTGAAGCATCGGGAGCATTTCCCCGAGTACAAGTACTCTGGGAAATGCTCGGTATCGATACCGATACTAGTATCGGGACATCCCTACTACAATATATTAATGCCAGTCTGGGGCTTCAAGGCAGGCTATAGATGATACGATTTTCTTTCCTGCAACCACAGGTTGCAGGAAACAAAATTACTAGGTTCCCACAGTCAGTGTTGATGGGGGAATCCCTCCGGTGGAGTTATTGTCTTCTGCGTGGGGAACTGCATGGGGGTCTGCATGGGGTGCACAGTGACTATTGCTAACGGCTATAGCCACTGGCATTAATCACACGTAAAAAAAACGGCATGCAGGCTGTACCCAAGTCAATCCATGGATCAACTTGGGTACAATCAGCCTGCCCATAGATGGTTTGAATCTTGACCGATTCAGCAGGGACAAACCATCTATGGCCGGCTTAACTCTAATATTACAGTTATTTATAATAGTATTACAATACACAGGACTAAGAATAACCCTTTGAAGTAGTCACTATAGTCCTTCCCACCATCCACATAGTTTTAAATATGACATATATTGTCCAATTTATCAAATTTAGCAGGTCTCTAAGAGAGACACATCTGTTGATTTCAAGTGTACTGTAAACTGTTTTTTCCAATGTTCTGGCTTGGGTTTACATAACACAGGCTGAGCTGATGGTGTGCACCTGGAGAACACACACAGTGTAATGTACACACATCACAACACAATGGATGCAATCATTCCTCTCCATTATATAAAACATTTTTTACAGATTTTGCCTGTAAAACGTTGTAGCTGGCATAATATAACCTTGGAGTTCTTCACTGCATGCCCCAACTGACATATAACACAATGCAGTCATATTTAGAATTAAACATCATCTCTTGAGCCAATACAGCCCTCACCAGCCTGCCAGCTCCAACTCTACTGGTCAGGGTTGATAAACATCAGAAAAGCTTGCTTGTATATTTTCCCCTCATAGGGTTTGGACCTTGTTGTATGAACTAGTTGCTTTTAAGTATATCTCTAAGCCAAACCTTCTTATTTTGTTTTTGTATAAAGTTGGAACAGCCTTTCTCAGCCTATTCAACACAAGGCAATCCTTGAAATAACTTTTCCGTATCAGGGAACCCCATATAAAAATGACTTTATCTTCAGTTTAAGGTACTGTACATTAGTGTGATGGTCAGTGGGAAGAAGGATCACATTTGTGGTAATTGGGAAGCATTACCTCCTTACAGATAGCTAAAAAGATCAGTGATGTCAGTGGGAACCTATCTGAGAGGCAGAAATTGCTCATTACTCAAGGAAGCCCTAGCAACCTCTGGAGGAGCCCTAGTTGAGAAACCCTGATATAGACCTTCTGTCAAATTCCTATTGTTGCGGGTGTCCCAGATGGGGATATTCACCCTCCTTATTTGTACTGGTGACCATTGTTACTGAGAATTGTAACCATTGTTACTGAGAAAAAAATGAGAGAAAATCTGTGAGGTAACAGGGAATCTTCCAATGGGAACACCTGTTTCAGGAACAACTTTGGGAGATTTCCTCTAACTTTGTGTTACGTATATAGGACAGAATGTGAAGGGAAACTGCCCCACTGGAAATAGACAGTAAACAAATCTGGCTGGGTTTGACCTCTTTCCTATTTTATCCAGAATTTTAATAATGTTGTGACTATACATGCACTTAGATGATATGATCTTTATAAAAGGTCAAATTTTTATTGTAAATCTTTTCTAATGTAAATATGCAGACTTTTGTTGTGCACCTTTATCTGAAGTGCTACTTGCCTGGATGTTATACTCATTCTATTGATTTAATGCTTTATACAGCACTGACCCCCAAAAAAACATGCATATGAGGAAAGTCAGAAATACATACTACAACCCCTACAAATACATACTACATATTTGTTGTGGGTCAAAAACCTAAAATATAAAAAAAACCATAGCGCATTAGCATTTATATTATGAGAAGTTACCAAACGTAGTCTCCATGTTTCTCTGAATAAATTATTCATATTATTTCATTCAACTTATATTGTTTTGTAATGTTGAAGACGTGCACACAAGTTATATTATGGCTATAAATGCTGCTGCATGTTCCTGACACTCATTAAAGCTAAACAGCTCCAATAAATCCTGTTCAATGTTACTAATTACAGGTACTAACTATACCAAGCCCCGGGTGAAAAAAAGCCTTCCTTGATGTTTTCCTTTAAAGCGGAACTCCAGTTTTTTGTCACTTTAAAATAGTTCCTTTGGATCAAGATGGCCTGAATGAACTATTGAAGAAAGTGTGGAAAGGGGGTAATGGCGCTGCCTACCCCTCTGTACCCCTAAAAATATGTAGGGGGATGGGACTCCTAACCAAGGGTCCTTTAGTGAACTACTAGTAAGTGAACTAATACAATATTCAATGTGCAAAAACTATCATAAATAAACATTAATATAATGATAAGATATATGTGTATACCTATACCAACCCTAATGTAGGTATGTGCAATATTATAACAACACAATTCCAATAACCATAGTATAGTGACAAAGATCCTTAATGACCATAAGGTAAAATATAGCACAACCAGTGCAGTGTCAGATACACCCTATGTCAACATAATAGAAATAATAATATGAAAAACCGATGGCATAAAATAAAAATCAAATAAACAGCAACAGTTATATGATGCACTAAATATGAATCACATAGGTGAAGAATTGTCCTATGAGGAAAGTATGACATAAAGTTCTATTGCTTCCAAACAAGGATTTGATAATTTATATGGTGCAACTTCTTGCAGTAAGGGAGGTGCTCCTATGTCACAAATGGTGGATTTGCAGTGGTTCCGGTGTTGCCCCCACAGGGATCCCCACTCACCAGATCCTACTACCCCGCCGGGGATGTATGACATACAGTGCAGACTTCCCGGTACTGTGTTACTCCAGGGCTCCCCTTGATAGATCGGGATCGTCCACGATTAAGGATTCCCAGCAACAAATGATGTAGTAATTCCCCAGAGACTCAGAAGACGAAACGCGCAAGTTGGAGTTACGCACTCACGTTACTTCCCGGGAAACGCCAGGTGGAACGCAGCTGGAGCGCATGCTGTTGTTCGCTAGCACAGGCGACTTTTACGAACACCTGGTAAGTCTGTTTTTAATCAGCTTGGTAGCTAATAGTAGCCAAGCCTGGAATTTTTATTTTATTTGTATTTATTTGGGCCACAACTGTTTTTTATATAAGTGCTACACTACGTTTGTTATAGCCGACAGTAGTGGCCGCAATAAAATTTTATTTGAATACTACACTATGGGAGGCAAATTTTTTCCTCTCTGAGAAATTACTACAAGTTATAGCATGCACTGCCCCCTTTGCAAAGCTGAGACCTGCCAGTGTCATGGATTGTTCTCAATCATCGTCTGGGAAGACCAGGTGATGTCAATCTCAAAGGTTTTAAGGGCCAGATTCACGTAGAATGGCGGCGGCGTAACGTATCGTAGATACGTTACACCGCCGCAAGTGCCTGATTCACCAAGCACTTGCGTCAAAACTTACGCCGGCGGCCTCCGGCTTAAGCCCGCGTAATTCAAAGGGGCATGTGCCATTTAAATTTGGCGCGCTTCCCGCCATGCTTTGCGCGAAGTGACGTAATTTTTTCGAACGGCGACGTGCGTAGCGTACTTTCGTATTCCCGGACGTCTTACGCAAGAAGAAAACATTTTTAAATTTCGACGCGGGAACGACGGCCATACTTTATACAGCACATACGTGGGCTGTGTAAAGTTAGGGCAGCTAAAACAACTAACTTTGCAACGGGAAACTAGACTAGCAGCGACGTAGCGAACGTGAAAAAACGTTGTGGATCGCCGTAACTACTAATTTGCATACCCGACGCTGGTTTACGACGCAAACTCCCCCCAGCGGCGGCGGCAATTACACCTGTCGGATCTAAGGGCTATCTATGCGTAACTGATTCTATGAATCAGTCGCATAGATACTCTGAGAGATACGAAAGGAGTATCTGAGATACTCCGTCGTATCTCTGCTGTGAATCTGGCCCTAAATGCCCAGACTCTTCTGACCTTGCCCCAACAATCAGCACCATGGGTTCTTCTAAGCAGTTGTCTAGAAAATAGTTGACGCTCACAAAGCTGGAGAAGGCTATAAGGAGATAGCAAAGCGTTTTCAGATGTCAATATCCTCTGTTCGGAATGTAATTAAGAAATGGCAGTCAACAGGAACAGTGGAAGTTAAAGCAAGATCTGGAAGACCAAGAAAAATATCAGACAGAACAGCTCGCAGGATTGTGAGAAAAGCAATTTAAAACCCACGTTTGACTGCACGATCCCTCCAGAAAGATCTGGCAGACACTGGAGTTGTGGTACGCTATTCCACTATAAAGAGATACTTGTACAAATATGGTCTTCATGGAAGAGTCATCAGAATAAAACCTCATCTACGTCCTCACCACAAAAATCAACGTTTGAACTTTGCAAATGAACATATAGACAAGCCTGATGCATTTTGGAAACAAGTTCTGTGGACCGATGAGGTTAAAATAGAACTTTTTGGCCGGAATGAGCAAAGGTACGTTTGGAGAAGAAAGGGCACAGAATTTAATGAAAAGAACCTTTGTCCAACTGTTAAGCATGGGGGTGGATCAATCATGCTTTGGGGTTGTATTGCAGCCAATGGCACAGGGAACATTTCACGAGTATAAGGAAAAATGGATTCAATAACATTTCAGCCAATCTTGGATGGTAACTTGATGCCATCTGTGAAAAAGCTGAAGTTAAAGAGAGGATGGCTTCTACAAATGGATAATGATCCTAAACACACCTCAAAATTCATGGGGGATTACATCAAGAGGCGTAAACTGAAGGTTTTGCCATGGCCTTCAGAATCTCCTGACCTCAACATAATTGAAAATCTATGGATAGACCCTAAAAGAGCAGTGTGTGACAGACAGCCCAGAAATCTCAAAGAACTGGAAGACTTTTGTAAGGAAGAATGGGCAAAGATACCTCAAACAAGAATTGAAAGACTCTTGGCTGGCTCCTAAAAGCTTTTACAAGCTGTGATACTTGCCAAAGGGGGCAGTACAAGATATTAACTCTGCAGGGTGCCCAAACTTTTGCAGATGCCATTTTTTTGTTTTCTGTAATTTTAAAAGTGTAAATGATAGAAATAAAATCTAACTTTTTTTGACATATAAGAATGTCTAATCTGTAATTTGATGCCTTTTGAAGATTTTTCCACCTTTCCTTGGCTTCGTTATGCACATTAATACAAATTTTTACCTGGGGTGCCCAAACTTTCGATCCCCACTGTATGTCATAGTTTCCTCATAGGACAATTCTTCACCTATGTGATTCATATTTGGTGCATCATATAACTGTTGCTGTTTTCTGTTTATTTTTATTTGATTTTTATTTTATGCCATCGGTTTTTCATATTATTATTTCTATTATGTTGACATAGGGTGTATCTGACACTGCACTGGTTGTGCTATATTTTACCTTATGGTCATTAAGGTTCTTTGTCACTATACTATGGTTATTGGAATTGTGTTGTTATAATATTGCACATACCTACATTAGGGTTGGTATAGGTATACACATATATCTTATCATTAAATTAATGTTTATTTATAATAGTTTTTGCACATTGAATATTGTATTAGTTCACTTACTAGTAGTTCACTAAATGACCCTTGGTTAGGAGTCCATTCCCCCTACAAATGTTTAGGGGTACAGAGGGGTAGGCAGCGCCATTACCCCCTTTCCACACTTTCTTCACTTTTTGCTATCCTCCTAGGGGGATTACTTTTTTTGTATGCCTTTGGCATACACATTTGGTCCTAAGCGCAGGATTTATTTATCTATTTTTATTTCTGAATGAACTATATTACCTTGACTAACAAATGTATCCGCTGTCAGCGCTGTATAAATTGTATGTAGCATCAGCATCAACTTCAGCTTCATCCAAGTAAACTATTTAAAAGTGACAGAAGCTGGACCTTGGCTTTAACGTATCTGTATAGCCAAAACATCTGAATACCTTTTTAGGATAGAGTAGGAAAGGAGCAGGACCCTCCCTAATGAGATGAGTTTTAACCCATTCCTACCCTTTAAAAATACAAGAAATTAATATAGCCAAAAAAAAAAAAATGTAATTAAGTTGTATTTGAAATATCCTATGATACTACGTTATTTAATGAGCAAATGTTATATGTATACTTATCTATGAGATATATATATATATATATATATATATAAAATTTATTTATTTATTTACACACATATATTAATTATATATATATATATATATATATATATATATATAATTAATATATGTGTGTAAATAAATAAATAAATTATATATATATATATATATATATATATATATATATATATATATATATATATATGTGTGTAAATAAATAAATTATATATTATATTTATTTATTTATATTAGATCTGAGGCCCTGATGAAGTGGCTTTCCTGCAAAACGGGTTGGCTAATCAACCGGATCCCAAGGCCAAGATAGATATCTATATGGCTGCTTAATTCGTGAATATGTGTTTAAAATCAGTCTTTTAATCTATGTGATATCTAATAAAAATGTTATACTTTTATATATCTTAGCTGTCTGTGTCTAATATACCCAAGAATGTACATTTAAAGTCCTATAATATTTACTGATTTATATTATTGAATTTTGAGGATGGTACCTTCTAGAGGGTTGATTGTGTTTAACACTCCATCCCCACATACCAAATTTTGTATACAGCTTTAGTAAATACAACCCTGCAGTGTACTTGTCCTATCTTGCAATGTATTTACACAGTAATACATACCACTCTCCCAGCTTCATTATTATGTAGGTGCATTGCACTAAGTATATCGGACTCAGAAGAGTTTTTATAAGGGGCATCCAGGAATTTCCTGCTGAACCACATTCCATAATGCAGATCATCTGAACATCCTCCCCAGTGCCAGCCTTCACTGGCTGAGCCACCATTCTGAAGACTTGTGTCACATGAGCATTCCGTCATATTGCCAGCACTGCACGACCGGGTCACAGAATGCACCAGACCTGCCGCTGTCACTGCTGAGATGAATGCTGTTTCCTTGGTACCTGAAAATAGGTTAAGTTAAAGTTTAGCTCTATTTATATTGTAAATAAGGAAGCTCATCATGTGTTAATTTTGTATTAATTTTTTTTTTTTAAGTCTATGGAGAACATAACCATCTTCATGCTACAACCATATTTATTCCCATGATTGCATGGATCTGATCTCAGGGTCTGCTCCCCCCACCTTATTTATTAAGTTCATGAACAGCTGATGATAAGGTCTTATTCACACTAGCTTTGGCATAAAGACTCATTCACACACGCATCCAAAATGTCACGTTTAAACGGAGGTTCACCCTCAAAATGAACTTTTTATCTAACCTATCTCCAGCCTTAATAAAGGCTTGTAGCGTTGTCATTTTTTTTTTAAATGTGTACACTTACCTGTCTTCAGCCTTACTTCCAGGTCTTCTTCCTTGCGGGGAGTGGGCGTGTCGCTTCTTTTCCCCGATGGGGAGCTCTGCGCAATGTCTTCTGGGAGTGAGTGTTGATCCTCCCAGGAGACGATTGACATTGACGTGCGGGTAAAGCACGTCATCGCCTTCCGAAAATATCCGACGGGGACTCAGCTCTTTATGGCGCTTCACGGCGCCTGTGCCTGCTGTGTAGAGCTGACTGCGCAGGCGCCGTAAAGTGCCGAGTCCCATCTTGGATATTTTCGGAAGGCGTGCCGAGATTTACCCGCACGTCATTCATCTATGCCTCGTCTTAGGAACGCCTACTCCCCGGGGGAGCGAGAACCCGGAAGCCGGGTGAAAAGAACAAAAAAAACGTAAGTACAGCGAAAAATAAAAATACAGCATACTGTTGATGTCAGCAGTATGCTGGAAGTAACGGTATATAGATATTTTATGGTGAACCCCCGCTTTAAATGCATCTATACACAACACTATAGAAATTGATGGGGCAATACACAGCTGTATCTACAAACAAAAATGTCTGCTGTGTTTAGCAGTGTACAAAAAAGTAGGACACAGCTGCATCCAGGGCTGTACATATCTGCAGATTTGATGCATTTTACTATATGTAAATGTGTGCGCATGTACACACATATAGCCATTAGAAAAATGGGAAAAGTCTGAATGCTGTACATGTCTAGACATAAGAACTTTAGGTGTATATTTTACACAGGATCATCTGCAAACAAGAACCTGCACTCCGTATGGAAAATACACATATGCCCATGTGAATGAAGCCTTCACATTGGCACAGTTGGCATGTCAATGTGGCTGGGAGGCTCCCGGGATAGACAAGTGTTTGCGTACAGCGGCCTTTACAAATCAATGACAGGTTTTGGCTGTACTCATGAAAACACTTGTACTGTAAATCCCCCGCTGCCTCTAAAACTCAAACTCTCAGTTTTCAGTGATCCCTGACCAGAGAGCCAGTAAGTCACTGGCTCTCCGCTCTGCTTCCCCCCGTGCTCACTGGAGCCCTCAGCAGTGGAGGGGAAGGGAGAAGCTGGCTCAGGCTCTCGGATTAGCTCAGGCTCTCAGCGAAGAGAATTCTGACTTTGTTGTCACAAACTTGCCCAAGCCTGAACCAGCTCTGTGATGGGAGGTCTCCTTATAACTATCAGATCTATTAATCTTACATAAAAATTATAAGGTAAATACACAACACATATAATAGTGTTCTCCCCTGAACACAAACCAGGCAAAAAATACGCTCTTATATTTGCTCTCCACTTATTTAGCTTTTTTTGCCCCAATCACGGCAAACTAAGACAGAGCTTACAGTGTTTGTTTGGGATGGGGCATTTGCAGATGCACTATCCTGCACACTAGAGTGCTTTTTCCTACAGTTGGGAGACAGGTATTGCTACGATATATTAAATGAACTATCATGGCATTGGTCATGGTTCGGAGATTAAGCCAAGTATGTTTCATTTTTTGCCTGTTTGACACAATTAGGAGACATGGCTACTTAAGAACTTCAGTACAGACTATTGGGTTCTAGATGCTCTAATTCAAGCTGTTGCACAGTTACTAAACAGTAAGAGTAGCATTCAACAGCTTCTGCAAGGGTAACTTGGCATCAGAACAAAGAATTTTACAAGTCCAGGAAAGCACCTTACACAGGACATCAAAGGCTGTATAATTTTCCACTGGATGAATTGGGGTTTGCCGTAAATGTCATGGACACTTTGGGGTTGCAAAGGGTATTCACTTTGCAAGGAAATTTTACCTTAGGTTATTGAATGTGGTAAAATTCTCTTTGAAAATAATACTCAATCAAGTGCAAGGAAAATCAATCAAGTGCAAGGCGGATTGGATTATGGAAGTCAGCAGAGGTCAGGGCCAGGAGGGGTGGGCAGGACGGGAGGTTGCCCTGGGCATTGTGGGTGGTGGGGGGTGCTGTGAGGAGATTAGGGGGAGGGGATTTGTTTTGGGAGGGGGACATCTGGGGCAGAAAGGGGGGGAGATTGTTCTAGGAAGAGAATTCTGCGTGGAAGTGCTGGGAGTGGGGATGTAGGGGGATTTGTGTTGGGATAGGAGAAGAGGATTTGTACTAGAAGGTGGAAGAGGTGGATTTGGGGGGATTGTGCTAAAAGAGGTGATATGGTAGGGGGGGGATTTGGCCTAGTAAGAATAATTGTGGTGCATGTGTGCTAGGAAGCTATTTTTTTGGAGGGGGTGGAAGTATTTGTGCTGGGAAGGGATATTTAGCGTGGTGGGGGGTTGTGCACTCATAGGGGAAATTTGAGGGGTAGAAGATTTGTGCTAGGAGGGGGTGATTTTTTTGGGGGAGGGCATATGTGTTGGGGGTGTAAAGATTTGTTGTTGGGAGGTGGGATTTCAGCAGGGGGGCAAATTTGTCCTGGGAGGAGGGGAATTTATGCTTAGGGGGTAAACATGCAGATTTATGTTCAATTTCTTTTAGGGGGTGGAATTTTTTCTGACACTTAGCTAGATTCAGCATTGTTTTACATCGGCATATCTATAGATACGCCGCGTAAGTAGAAAGATGCGCCGTCGTATCTATGCGTGCCATTCTGGGAGCTAGATACGCCTGAATTATAGCTTCCTCCGACCGACGTAAGTGTTAGTACGCCGTCGTATCTAGGTTGCCTATTTACGCTGGCCACTAGGGGTGCTTCCGTAGATTTACGCGTAGAATATGTAAATGACCTAGATACGCCGATTCTTGAACGTACTTGCGCCCGCTACGCCGTTTACGTAAGGCTTACGTCCGGCATAACTTTACCCCTGCTATATGAGGCGCAGCCAATGTTAAAGTATGGACGTCGGAACAGCCGTCGAATTTTACGTCGTTTACGTAAGTGGTACGTGAATGGGGCTGTGCATAGGTTACGTTCACGTCGAAAGCATTGAGCCGACGTATCTTAGGGAGTATATGCGATGTGACTCTGAGCATGCGCCGTTCATTCGTGAAAACATTTACATGGTGTCACGGCTAATTTGTATACAACACGCCCACTACCTTACACATTTAAATTAGGCGGGCTTACGCCTGCCTATTTACACTACGCCGCCGCAACGTACGGCGCCAGATCTTGCAGAATACCGTTCTGGGCTCCCTGATTTACGCCGGCGTAGCGCATATGAGATGCGCTACGCCTGCCAAAAGTTACGCCGAGCTACGTGAATCTAGCTCTAAATGCTCATACATCTGGGGGGGGGGGGGGGGAGGGCTGGTGTAGTGTGGCAAGTTCACCCTGGGCTCTAAATGACCTTGTCCCAGAGAATCACCTTATTTGTTAAGCTAGGGGAAACTTTCCTTGCAAAGTGGACAGCCTATTTCCCCTTTGTAAATTAACCCCCGTTAAATTGGAGTCACACTACCAAGTTAACCTTCTTTACAAATGTATGTAAGGAACATAGCACATCTGTATATATTTTATACGTCTATGTATTGAACAAAACTCAAACTACCAATTATCATGGCTTTGGTTTCTACAAAGACAGAGATTATTTTTGGCACAACTTATTTCCCTTCAAACAGATGTGTGTAAATAATCAGTCAATCAGACTGACCTTTTTATTTGATATTAAATGAGGCTAGGACCGGGGTGCATTTTTATAAGAGGCAAGAAATATTTTCTTTTGTTATGAATTTCATTTAAGGTTTTTACATTGCTAACATGTGTATTAAGAAACCTGCTGAGTTCTGCAGTATACAACATTTCAGTAAAAGAAAGTTTCTGTTTTCCCATGAGTTTCTAATGTTTGCTTTTATGTTGCAATTAGATCTCACCGTGGTTTCCTTGTGCTAAGTGATATTTTTATTGGAAAAAATATATTCGTTTAACCACATGCAGGAGTCGTCAAAACACTTCACAGAGAGGCCACAGCGCTTGAGTGTTGTCTTAGTAAAGATGAATAACAGTAGATTCTCCAATATAAAAGTGGATTTATCACCACTAATTCAAAGCAATATAAATTAATATCATTTACTTTCCTAAAAACACTTCTGTTTGGGGGCTGATAACAATGTTGCATGTTATATAAAAGGGAAACAGCATGGTATGTGCATGAAACATCCTCAACTGAGATTCAATACAGGCTTCTATGGCAATCTCTGGACATGTTGAATGCTGGTAACAATGATACAAAGATGGCCAAGAGACAGAAGGACTCTTATTTCTCTTTGTTGGAGATTTATAATTCATAGTAGATAACATGCTGCAATAAAATGGTGTTTCTTTATGGACGGATGATTGACACATCTGCTTGCAAAGAGCACCATGTGTGATAGTAAACAATAAATGTCCATTTCTAACTACCGACTAGGGGTGCAACGGATCAAAAAACTCACGGTTCGGATCGTTCCTTGGATCGGATCATTTTTCTGATCACCACCATATATAGTCCCCACTGTAATGTCCACATCTCCCCCACTGTAATATCCATGTCATCTCCCCCACTGTAATATCCACATCATCTCCCCCACTGTAATATCCATGTCATCTCCCCCACTGTAATATCCATGTCATCTCCCCCACTGTAATGTCCACGTCATCTCCCCCACTGTAATATCCACTTCATCTCCCCCACTGTAATATCCACGTCATCTCCCCCACTGTATTATCTATGTCATCTCCCCCACTGTAATACCCATGTCATCTCCCCCACTGTAATATCCATGTCATCTCCCCCACTGTAATACCCATGTCATCTCCCCCACTGTAATATCCATGTCATCACCCCCACTGTAATATCCACGTCATCTCCCCCACTGCCACATCCACGTCATCTCTACACTGTAATGTCCACATCATCTCCCCACTGTAATATCCATGTCATCTCCCCCACTGAAATATCCATGTCATCTCCCCCACTGTTATATCCATGTCATCTCCCCCACTGTAATATCCATGTCATCTCCCCCACTGGAATATCCACATCCATCTCCTCCACTGTAATATCCACGTCATCTCTTCACTGTAATGTCCACATCATCTCCCCACTGTAATATCCATGTCATCTCCCCCACTGTAATATCCACGTCATCTCCCCCACTGTAATATCCACGCCATCTCCCCCACTGTAATGTCCACGTCATCTCTTCACTGTAATGTCCACATCATCTCCCCACTGTAATATCCATGTCATCTCCCCCACTGTAATATCCACGTCATCTCTTCACTGTAATATCCACAAACATCTCCCCCACTCTAATATCCACAGACATCTCCCCCACTCTAATATCCACAGACATCTCTCCCACTGTAATATCCACAGACATCTCCCCCACTGTAATGTCCACATCATCTCCGCACTGTAATATCCACGTCATCTCCACACTGTAATGTCGACATCTCCCCCCATATTGTCCACATCTCCCCCCTGTAATGTCCACATCTTCCCCCTGTAATGTCCACATCTCCCCACATCTCACCTAGTCCGTCACCACCGGGTGTACCAAGATGGCCGCCGCTCCGGAGCTAGGCCGAAGCCGCGGCCTTTCCTATGGCCGCAATCCGCGGATTGCGTGGTGTGCCGATCTGAACGGATCAATGATGATCCGTTGCACCCCTACTACCGACTAATGCCCCATACACACAATTGGAAATTCCGACAGCAAAAGTCCGATGTGAGCTTTAGAACGGAAATTCCGACCGTGTGTATGCTCCATCGGACTTTTGCTGTCGGAATTTCCGCCAAGAAAAAAGCTGGTTCTCAAATTTTCCGACGGAAAAAATTCCTATTGGAAAATCCGATCGTCTGTAGCAATTCCGATGCGCAAAATTCCGAGGCATGCTCGGAAACAATTCGACGCATGCTCGGAAACATTGATCTTAATTTTCTCGGCTTGTCGTAGTGTTGTACATCACCACGTTCTTGGTGGTCGAAAGTTCAGAGAAAATGTGTGTGACCATGTGTATGCAAGACAAGCATGAGCGGAATTCCGTCGGAAAAAACATCCAAGGTTTTTCCGATGGATGCCGCATTAGTCATGTAAATGGCTGTAGCAAAGCTCAAATTTAGGAGCCGATTCCCAGTGTGACAGTCTTCCTGGTTTTATATGTGAGGGGATAAAGACTGAGTGTTGGTGTCATCCACAAGCCAGCAAGACGCTCCATTTGTCATAATATAGCTGTATGGTGGTGGGACATTTTTTTTTTTTTTTAACTTCCATCTCTGGTTTTAGGGTTGGCATCACACTACTTGTCAAAATTATTTCCACTACTTGCTTTATTCAACTAATTTGTTCTCAATTACACCCTGACAAAACAGGATTCGTGTCTGTAAGAGGCACAGTCAATAAAATCAGATCTCTAAGTAACAATATTTGATGTCCAAAAAGTATTAATCTCTGTTAAGTGACAGCATTTTTAAACAGCCCTTACTGGATTTGGAACCTACTTTACTAATTGGGTCTGCCATTTATACCATCTCTGTGTGCGATTGCCCATGCCAGTGGCTGGATCGCGGATGTTTTTGCTCTCACCAGAAATCCTAGACAAGGATGACTTGGCCAAATATGGGATAAATCTCATTAGGCTAATGGGTTAGCTAGAAGGTAGTCTTCGTCAGTTAGAGTGCCTATGACATATTACGCTTCTCTTATAATTGCTTTTAAAACAAGTTTTCCCTTCAAATAGCTAGTAGCAATTTAAATATAATTCAGATTTTTACAGTAATGTGGTTTTGAGTCAGATAATGTCAACCATATGAAAGCTCTAATTTGTAACTGAGCGGTGTGAATATGCAGGATCGTGAAATTATTAAAAGAAATGTAACAATTTTCAGTACAGTTCTCCACTGCAGCATTTAATAAACCTGAAAAGGCCCACAAAAAAAAGAGAAGAGAAAGTGTTTAGTAGAAAAATAAACTGCGATTTTTTAGGAAAATTTGTTTATGGTATAATTTCAGTTTTCATCTTGAAGATGGACTGGTTAAGTGGTTAGCTAAAACATGCACCATATGTATAAAGCCTGAACAAATAACTTACCACTGGTTAACTCATAGCCGAAGATTGAATGAGCTGATGCTAATGATGATGACAGAAAAGAAAGGGACAAGGAAGAACTAGTAGTATATAAAGCTGGTGCAATAGAGCAGTTCCATCTTTCATGCTTGAATTGGTTCCTACACTCTTGAATTCCTAGTCTGGCTCCCTCCCGGATGGATGATAACAAGTATGGCTTCTTCTTACACATGTCTTTCTGTCGGGCACTTAGAGGAAGGTTGGAACAACCCAACTTCTCTGGAACACCAAAAGATGTAACACCAAGCCACCTACAAGAAAAAATACCCGCAAGTGAATTAAAAAATGATTAACCTGATCAAGTCTTCATCTGACAAGCAAAAGAGCCCGGTAAAAGATAAATAATTTTTTTAAACACATCAAGAAAATTTGTTGTAATGACATGAGTCTAAAGCCTCGTACACACGGTCGGACATCCAACAAACTTTCCCTTGGATTTTTGTCCGAAGTGATTTGTCCGGTCACACCCATAGCATACACACTTTCGGACTTTTCTGCAAACTTTTCTAAAACTTTCCCAACATCACATGGTTTTTCTGCTCTTTATCGCCACTCTTTGGTTAACTTCTGCTATTGTTGGTTGATTTTAACATTGGTTCTGGGCATGCGTGTTTGTACTTCGGACAAAAGTCCGATGGCTTGCTGTACACACGGTCGGACTAGGCACCATCAGACTTTTGTTGTCGTAAAGTTTGTCTGTTTGCAGACCAAACTTTTCGTCCGATGAAACACGAAAAAGTTGGTCCGATGGAGCGTACACACGATCGGACAAATGTGAAAACTTGTTGATTTTGAAGTTTGTTGGTCGAAAGTCTGACCGTGTGTATGGGCCTTAAGAGAGTCAAACACAAAATGAATAGGACAAAGGTTATTTTCCTGCTCCTTGCACTATTGTTTCTTCTTTAAAGAGTTTTACCTATAGTAGGTAATCCTATAATAAGGCTTACCTATAGGTAGTGTAATTATCTCCCAAACGTGTACAGTTTAAGAGATATGTACATTACATGCAGTCAGTGACATCACTGGCGCGTGCGCTCTGAAGGAACGGCCACGGGTGCCATTCTTCCTGAGTCCTGTGCCATGAACGACGGCTCCTGCGCAAATGTGCGTAAGTGATGTCATTGCAGCTTCGGCCACTCACAGCGCCCGAAAGAAACTCCTGGGGAAAATGTCAGCCGTCTCAGCGGCACCGATTGAAAGCTTCATTCTAAGGTGAGTATTTTATAATCAGCTAGTATGTGATGCATTACAAGCTCATTATGCCTTTGTCTTGCAGGTGTTTTCCTTCTTTTTTTTTTTAGAGTTTAAAAACCTTTTTAATGCCTTGTACACACGGTCGGACATTCGACCATGCAAAAGTCCACCGTGAGAACAGGTCCATCGGACTTCCAATAAAAAAAGTCAGATGGAGGCTACACACGTCCGGAATTTCCCAGAAAAAAAGCCTGTCTGACTTTTTTTCACGGAAAGTCTCACCATGTGTACAAGGCATAAGTGTTTCAGTGAAAAACTTTTGTTTGACTTCTTTTCTCTGTTACGGTATAGAATTTTTGGCAGCTACCAGGTTGTAAATAAAGATGATTAGATCAATGGTAACAGTATTTTTGGCAACATACTGCAGAAAAAAAAAGAACATTCTCCTTTAAGAATGCAAAAATTTAATATTAGTAGCTTTCATATGTAGGAATCATTGTACGAGGGGTCTTCAAAAAGTTTCCGCACCTTTATATTTTCGTTGGAAACAATGAGGGTGGGAGGAGTAGTAACTGGTTGTGTCTGAGAGTGTCATGTGACTAGTCTGTCTGGCAAGCCGGCTGACCTTGCAGTTTAGTATAAGGCCTCGTACACACGACCGTTTTCCTCGACAGAATCCATCAAGAAACTTGGTGGCAGAGCTTTTTTGCCGAGGAAAACGGTTGTGTGTATGCTTTTCATCGAGAAAACTGTTGAGGAACTCGACGAGGAAAAAAGAGAACAAGTTCTCCTTTTCCTCGATGGGAGTCTCAATTTCCTCGTCGTGTTCCTCGTCGGGCTGGTTTTTGACGAGAAACACTTCGTGTTCGCGCATGCTCAGAATAAAGTATGAGACGGGAGCGCACCTTCGGTAAAAGTAGCGTTTGTAATGGAGATAGCACTTTTGTCACGCTGTAACAGACTTAAAAGTGCAAATCGTCTCCGACCAAACTTTGACTTAACACACAGTAACATCAGTAACATGAGATTAGCAAAAGCAGCCCCAAGGGTTGTGCCAGTGGAATCGAACTTCCCCTGCCGTCGTATGTGTTGTACGTCACCGCGTTTGAGAACGAGGAGATTTGGTCTTGACCGTGTGTACCCAAAGCAAGCCTGTCGAGTTTCTCGACAAGCCTAACAAGGAACTCGTCGAGGAAAACGATGTGTCTTTTCCGACGAGTTCCTCAGTCGTGTGTACGAGGCCTTAGAGTTAGTTGTCAACTGTGGTGAAGATGGCTGTGAAATAAAGTGGAGGAACTTTTTGAGGAACTCTTGTATATTTATATTTAGGAACTTAGGAAAAGAAGTCCTGGAGGTGAACTTGGGAAGAGGTGATAAGGGGGTTACAGAGCAGAAGGTTTTGGGAGGAGCAGGCGGGACGATTTCAGTTGATATTCCGAGATAAGGTTGGTGAATGGCTCTATATATTATGAATTTTATGCATTGGGGTAATGAAAACCAGTGGAGGGATTGGCAAAGAGTGTTGGATATGATTAAATCTGTCAGCAGCATCCATGATAGATTGAATAGGGAATAACCTGAATGTAGGCCAATGAGCCTGAAGAGGCGAGATTTAATATTGGAGTGAATTAGGCACTTTATTATGTCATTTGTTAAGATAGGTCTTATTTTTAAGATGACATCTATTATTCTGGAAAGAGAGGAAGGTCTGATAGTTGTGATCTCAATGGAATAGTCTTGGGAGAGGGCACAGGGAAAAGAAATACTATGAGCTCAGTTTTGGAAAGATTGAGTTTGAGGAAGTGGTGTGACACTCAGGAAGAAATGCCAGTTAGTAATTTAGTGATTTGTAAGGAGACAGAAGAGGTGAGCTGAGAAGTAGAGAGACTGAATCGGGTGTCAACGCAGAGATGTTATTGGACGCTGTGGGAGGGTATATCTCAGTTTTATGTTTGTATCATTATATGAATTCTGTTATGCCCTGAATACTATATGCTAAAATAAACTTCACTTGAAAAACTATGACCTGGGCTGAGATTTGATATACATTGCTGTTATCCTTTGTTTTTTCTGTATGTACTAAAAAGCCAGATCTGTATATTACAGCTGATTTACCTTAGCACCTTCTACAAAACAGAAATGGTTAAATTTGAACTCCTGACAAACATCTAAATACATAGATGAATTCCATATACTGTTTTACCTGCTAAAGGATTTGTATTTCTGTCCATCTACTCCAGATATTTACACAGCTCTGCCACACAGCACAACCCTGTCTAGCAGGACAGGAGACCTGATTTTAACCTTACAGGTCTCCTCTCCACCCCCACCTTGTCATTGAATAGTGAAAGAAGAAGAACTCACCTTTCTGTCAGGCCTCGTACACACGACCGAGAAACTCGTCGTAAAAGATACATCGTTTTCCTCGACGAGTTCGTTGTCAGGCTTTTTAGAGAATCTTGACAAGCTTTCTTTGCGTACACACTGTCAAGACCAAATCTCGTTGTTCTCAAACGCGGTGACGTACAACACGTACGACGGCACTATAAAGGGGAAGTTCGATTCCACTGGCACAACCCTTGGGGCTGCTTTTGCTAATCTCATGTTACTGCGTGTTAGTAAAAGTTTGGTGAGAGACGATTCGCGCTTTTCAGACTGTTACAGCGTGACGAATGTGCTATCTCCATTACAAACGCTACTTTTACCGAAGGTGCGCTCCCGTCTCATACTTTATTCTGAGCATGCGTGGGTTTCTAAGCATACACACGAACATGTTTCTCATCGTAAACCAGCCCGACGAGAAACACAATGAGGAAATTGAGACTCCTGACGAGTCCTGTTCTCTTTTTTTCTCGTCGAGTTCCACGACAGTTTTCTCGACGAAAAACATACACACGATCGTTTTCCTCGGCCAAAAAGCTCTGCCACCAAGTTTCTTGATGGATTCTGTCGAGGAAAACGGTCGTGTGTACAAGGCCAAAATCTGTTCTCTCAGCATGTTCCTTACACTGATTCTCTCCTTGTGTTGCTTCTCCCTCCCCTAATCTGAGCTCCCCTGTACGGTGGATTGCAAGGAGCTGATACCAGGTCTACTTCTGTATTAATGTGGTTGTAAATTCATTCTATGTATTAGCCCAGGTTCACACTGGGTACGATTTGCTTCCATTTGAGATGCAATTTCACATGTGAAATCGCATCTCAAATCGGCGGCATTTTCCGCCAATTGTTGGTAATGACACCGTCCAAATCGGTGCGACGCCGCATCTGCGGCGCTGCACCGATTTCATAAAGTAATTCCTGTACTACTTTTTGCGATTTCGGGCCGCGATCTACATTGACATCTGTGCAGAAACTTGCACAGATGTCTCTTAAATCGCGGCCAAAATCGGGACTGCCAGCGGGAGTGAAATCGTGCGAGTCCAGCTGAACTCGCACGGCTTCACTCCCGCAGCCCAGTGTGAACCAGGGCTTAAGGTAAAAAACCTTCCACATGCAGCTTCCCCCCTCACTTAAACTTACCTGACCCCATCTCAATCCAGTGATGTGCGCAAGAACAGAGACTCTCCCAACTCTCTCCCTCCTCATTGGCTCAGATTCAGCAGTGGGAGCATTGGCTCTCACTGCTGTCAACCACAACCAGTGAGGAGGGTGCAGGGGGTAGGACCAAGCCACGCTCTTATGGACACACAGAGCAGGGCTCGGAAGCGAGCACACACGAGCATCTTGCTATGGGGGCATTCGGCGGAGGAGCCAGAAGTGCCAGTGGGGGATCAGAGAAAAGTAGGACCGGGGCTGCTCTCTGCAAAACCATTACACAAAGCAGGTAAAGTATACCATGTTTGTTACTTTAAGGAAAAAAATCTAGCGTTTACAATCAATTTAATGACTACAGAGCTGCACTAATTTGTGTCTTTTATATCTGCCTGGAGTTGTAAAGATGCTTGGGCCCAGCAGCTGTGTAATATTCTGCATATTATAAATATGGAAAGTGTATGTGAGACCTGGATTTCAGATTGAGGTACTCTGCCTAGCAAACAGTGCTCCAGTTATGTAGTGTATCTCAAGATGTTATTATGATAGAATGCGAATGTGTGTCTTTTATCTGTACTCTAATTATTGTATTTCATGCTATTATATTGCAGGTGTATCTTTTACCTGCACCTGCCACCATAGGTTCTCTTCTGTAAAAGAAGGTTGAATACATGTACCTTTCTGGTGGGCCGTGTATTGGATACCCATCACTTTTCTGCTCCCGGGTTGTTACAAATATTTTGGTAGAATGCTTACTCCCTGTATGCTACAATGGCATCTCCAGTCTGCTCTACATCACTACAGGACATACAAGCTAGTGGCAGGAACCACATTGGCCAGCACAGGGTGGGGGGCAAGTAATTGACTCGTCAGACATTCTAACGCGCATGCTTGATCCATCTCATTGAATTGCTAAGATGAATAGTCATAGAATGAGAAAAAAGTCAGCAGCTGCTGCTGCTTCATAAAGAAAGAATACTCCACTTACACATAATGAGGTGTTTGAGTTAAACATTGATAATGATCTAGCCTCACATAAGATGTCAGAAAATGACCCTTCACACTCTCCATCATGGTTGGTTTTTAAGAAATGACTGACAAATTTAAAGTGTTGCTGAACCCTACATTTTTTATAACGATTATAGCAGCTGACATTTGTACTTACCTTGTCCGCTGCTTATTTTTTAAAAGCTTTCCTTTCTTCTGCTCCAGGGTTCCTCTCCTTGGGTGGCTCCATTCCCTTGCAGGGTCCTTCGGAGCCACTCTTATGAGTGCGATCTCAGAGGGACTCCAGGCTCACATTTTGACGCTGCCTGCACAGGCATTATGTGACATGTAGTCTCAAGTAGGAGGGTAGGGGGATTGTGTATGTACCGGTAGTTATAATTGTGTGCTCTCAAACAGAAGTTCAGGGAAGGAGTGCAGAGTGCAGGAGTGCAGAGGAACTCTCTTTGTAAATAAAGCAAATTGTAAGTGTTTATGCACTTTTCTTAAACATCTCTTAAGCCCCTTTCTCACAGAGCAGTGGAGGTGCGGTGGCGGTATAGCGGCGCAATTTTTAGCACCTCTATACCGTAGTATTTACAGCGATATTCGTCCGCTAGCGGTTTTAAAAGGGTTAATACTGCATAGGCGCATTGCCGGCGATATTTCCGTGGTTTTCCATTGATTTCAATGGGAAGGAGCGGTATAGGAGCGGTAAACGCCCCGCTCTTATACCGCTCCAAAGATGCTGCTTGCAGGAGATTTTTTTTCCTCCTGCCACCCCCGTCGCCTCAGTGTGAAAGCCCTCGGGCTTTCACATTGAGAATGCTGGGGCAGAATTATTTCAGGTGTTATTTATGCGCTATTTTTAGCGCTAAAACGCCTGAAATACGCCTCAGTGTGAAAGGGGTCTTATTCTCTGCTCCACTGGCATATATAGATGTATACTGTGAATAAATTTGAGGCTTTAGTACTACTATAAGATGAACTTACAAAACCAACTTGATAAAAAAACTCAAGCTAAGATTATCTATAAGAAAAATGATAGGCACTATCTTTTGCTTATCTTTCTTAAAATATAACTAAAGGCAAAACTTTTTTGTTTTGGATAGAGTGGCGAGGGATTTAAATGTTTGTATTGCTGTCTGTGTCCCCGTTAAAGTGGAGGTTCACCCAAAAAGTACATTTTTAACATTAGATTGAGACTCATTTTGTCAAGGGGAATCGGGTGGTTTTTTTTTAATCGAAGCAGTACTTACCATTTTAGAGAGAGATCTTCTCCGCCGCTTCCGGGTATGGGCTGCGGGACTGGGCGTTCCTATTTGATTGACAGCCTTCTGACAGGCTTCCGAACGGTTGCATACATCGCGCCACGATTTTCCGAAAGTAGCCGAACGTCGACAAAATGAGCCTCAATCTAATGTTAAAAAATTGTTTTCGGGTGAACTCCCGCTTTAAGGAGATTCACTATGTTTATTTGTCCTGTTTACCATTATTATTGAAAGGGACAGTAAAAGAAAATCACACATTTTGTGTTGTCCCCAACACAGTAATAAATGGGTAAATGGAGACACTAGTTCTGGTGACCTGGGGGTCCCCAATGAATTCCCTTAATTTGCAGGTATTTCCTCTTACTTCCTGTTTGGCTAGGGGACAGGAAGTGAAGGAAAATCTCCACAATGGGACACAGATGACAAAAAAAATTACAAATCGGATGGGTTATAACTATATAAATGTTTTGTCTATAGTTCTACTTTAAGTTTGGATTGACAATTAGGACATCCTGAAGTCAGTGTTGTCCATATACAGAGAAGAAAGTCTGAAAGATTTAGAGATTATACAGTGCTATACAGTATATACAGTGCTATACAGTGTATATATATATATATATATATATATATATATATATATATATATATATATGAGTAATCAAATTATTGAGTTTTCAATTCTATACTGTATAAAATATGTTATTGGTCAGTCTTAAGGATTGTTTGTTTCCCATATATAGAGCATATATTGAAAACTTTGGGTAAATAATAATATATCTGCCATGATACTTGCTCTGCCTATGGTCTCTTTTACCTACCGCCTTAACATTTACACCCAAGCATTGCTCGGAATCCTATTTAATAACAGTTAAGCCCAAGCATCACTCAAGGCAACTGCTTTTACATACAATAATGAGCCTGAGCAACACTTGAGGTTAACAATAACACCAAGGAAGTCATAGGAGGCTGGATTGTTAGGATGGCAAGGGGTGGGAGATCAGCAAACCTATCTGTTCTCTGTTTTATAAAGCTGGGTGCCCTCTGCCCTGAGTACTGAGATCAAGTCTGGCTTTGGCCAGAGTAGGAAAAAATTGAATACTGTGGAAGCAGTGCAGGGAAATCATCATGAGTAGGTGGCCCCTGATGTCACCATAAAAATGACCTGTCATGCTAAATGTACTATCTCATAGGGGCTTTGCAGACCCCTTGTGATAGGTATGAGGTTAAGTGGGTAAAAAAAATAAAAGCGTTTTAAAATAAGTAAAAAAATATGTTTTTAAAGAGGGACTCCTTCCCCCATACATACATATGCAGATACACACCTAGGATGGCTTGGTTGAAGATAAATAGCGATCAGGTAAAACTTAATAAAAAAAAAAAGTATTAGATATTGACCTAGATCCTTTATTGTTACTGGAAAGTACTAAGAGGAAAGCTTGTTGGGTAAAATAGTACAGGTACTTATTAGACATGTTAACAGTGAACACAACTGCATTTTCCCAAAAACACACTTTTGTGTCCAATAAAACGTCATTTAATTGGAGGTCACTGGCCTCCTGGTCTACTTTATATGTAAACAACCATTGGACCAATGTTCAGAATATGTGAATAGCACCTATCTACCCCAAATCCACAGTATGGAGTAGCAACGTGGATACAGGATGATCTAAACTGCTTAGATTTGTTGCGTTTCTTAGAAATATATGGCAACGCAAACAATGTATATACTTTGATTACAGACTCGTCCCTATTGACACCCTTCTTTATTCCATCAGTTACAGATAGCCTAACCTCACAATTATCTCAACCCTGGATGTCTAAGGCCTTATTTCACTTTGGACACCTGGCGGATGTCAGAGCTAGAAAATTATGTTCCTTTACAGAACTTCAAAAGGAATTTAACGAGCCAAAACAAGTGTTGTATTGACTCCAAAGGCTCATACACACGATTGGACTTTTTGACAACAATTGTCCGACGGACATGTTTTATCGGACAATCCGACCGTGTGTATGCTCCATCAGACAATTTTTTGGGGTTGTTCGCTGTGAATGTTCTTAAACTTTCCGGCAACAAATGTCCGATGAAGGATAATCCGATCGTGTGTACACAACTCCATTGGACTAAAGTACAAACACGCATGATCAGAATCGATGCTAAAGATCAGACAACAATAGCAGAAGTTGCCCAAAGGGTGGTGGTAAAGAGCTGAAAAACCATGTGATTTGGTGAAAGTTGGTTGAAAATTTTCTGCCTTATGTATGTAGAACAAGTTCACGGCCGACGCCCATTCGGACCAAAATCCATGGAAAAGTCAGATGGAAGTCCGATTGTGTGTATGAGGCTTTACAATCTTTCACTATGCTCAGACATTATCAAACACATGACAGTTTTCTAAATTAGGAAATGAGGAAACTTCTCTAACTGGTCCCTCTTGCAACTAATTAAATTCACTGCCTGTACAAACCTCATATAAAAATACTTATATGAAAAATGGAAGAATATTCTGGAGGAAGAGTTGCCTTTCGGCAAGCAATATGGTCTCAAGCATCTAAACACGCATTATGCATTATGAGCTTCTCCATACTATATACCCATTAGCCAATGACAGATTTTGGCATTGTAAAATGTATGTTGGGTTCCTCCAACATGGTACTGCATGTTTATTACACCAAACTGGAAGACGGCAGATCTAGTACATGACTGCCTGTCTCTGTCTCTCCCTACCTTCTGGATTTACCCTCGACTAGATTTCTTAAATCAGCCAAAAGTTTGCTATCACATATAGTTACCATGACTTGAAGCCTGGGCGCTCTTAAATGGAAAAACACTGAGCCTCCTTCTCTCATTGAGCTTCACACAAGGATCCGAGATGTTAAACTCATGGAAATTCTCACTGCTAGTCTTCATAATTCTCTTAAATTTAACACACGATCGGAATTTCTGATGAAAAAAGTCTGATGGAATTTTTTCATCAGATATTCCGACCGTGTGCGGGCCCCAGTGGACTTTTTCCCATCGGAGTTTATTGGAAATTCCTAACGTCTGTGTGAAACACGCATGCTCAGAAATCAAGTTGACGCATGCTTGGAAGCATTGAACTTCATTTTTCTCGGTTCATCGTAGTGTTTTACGTCACTGCGTTTTGGACGGTTGGAATTTGGTCTGACAGTGTGTATGCAAGACAGCTTGAACGGAATTCCGCCGGAAAATTCCATCGGATTTTAACCCATCGGAAATTCCGATCGTGTGTACAGGGCATTAGTCTGGGAGCTGTGTCCACTTACAGAAAACACTACATGGATTGCTCTGGGTTTTTTTACTTTACTTTGCCTATGGTGTGTCCAGTTTCCCACTAACAAGTGGGCCTAGATCAGTGATGGCAAACCTTGGCACCCCAGATGTTTTGAAACTTCCAATGATGATCATCTACACTGCAGAGTGCATGAGCATCATGGGAAATGTAGTTTCCACAATATCTGGGGTGCCAATGTTTTGCCATCACTGGCCTAGATGGTCGCTAGCATCAGGATAGCATTCTTTTACTCTCCCTCCTCACTTTTATTTTTCCCCATTCTTCTTTGTTTTGTTCTTTATATATTCTTTTGCTATTGACAAGCAATATTCTCACTAAAACTATATCATATGGTTCTATTGCTCAGTATTCCATGTTGGGTGGTTATACACCTGCTGTTCTGAACCTGCCAGGCAAACTCGAGATATAAAAAATGGTACTTCAAGTTAATTTTCTAATTACAGTTTGAGCCCTGGTTCACACTGATGCTACTTTGAAATCGTGCTACTTCACTTGAAGTAGTGCGATTTCAAAGTAGCAAGATCAGCACAGGTGCTACTTGATAGACATCTGTGTGGCTTCATGCCCAGATGTCTATTGAAGTCACACCTGAAATCGGCAAATGTAGTGCAGGAACTAGTTTTGCAAATCGTTGCGCCGCCACAAAATTGGTGTTGCACCAATTGGAACAGTGCCATTGCCTTTAATAGGCTGCGACTTGTCATGCGATTTGATCTCTCTAATGTGAACCTAAGCTGAGGTTTCATGATGTTGTCTTAGATACAGCAGCATTTGTAACCAAGTATTGTAAACCTAATTGCTGATTAGTTTGCAACCATTTAGTATTCTTTAGCTATTGCAACTTTCTCATGCAGCCTATCCACGTCTTGGACCAGCTGTCATTTTTCAAAAATGACTGTTTAATGTGATACATCACTTTTATTTTTACTGTTCTGTATTGTGACTACTTTTTAAAAACAATAAACCAGTTATATAAAAAAAAGTCATTAATTTGATGCATATTATATTTAGACAGTCTAAGTGGCGAACAGAAAGGTAAATCTGTAATCCTGTAAAGGTAAATCTGTGCTGAAATGCCAACCAGTGAAACTGCTTTCAGATTATAACTTTGTAAAATCAATAAAATACTATATTTACTCAAAATTGGGTTTCATTTTCATAAACTATTTGTTATTGTATTGTTTTTAAGTTGCTACCAGTCATAAAACTGCAATATATACACTATATTACCAAAAGTATTGGGATACCTGCCTTTACACCCACATGAACTTTAATGGCATCCCAGTATTAGTCAGTAGGGTTCAATACAGGCATACCCCACTTTTAAGTACACAATGGGGTTTATTTACTAAAGCTGGAAAGTGCAAAATCAGGCTCACTTCTGCACAGAAACAAATGAGCTTCTAACCCCAGCTTGTTCAATTAAGTTTTGGTAATAAAGCTTGAAAGCTCATTGGTTTCTGTGCAGAAGTGAGCCTGATTTTGCACTTTCCAGCTTTAGTAAATAAACCCCATTGTGTACTTAAATGTAAGGTAGGCCTATATTTAGTTGACCCACCCTTTGTAGCTACTCTTGTGCGCTGGTTCAAATCATTTGGTGGAGGGGGGGTTATGGTGTGGGTTTGTATTTCAGGGGGTCACGCTTGGCCCCTTAGTTCCAGTCTAATGCAGTGTAAATTTACTGTCCCCTCAAAATAACTCAACACACAGCCATTAATGTCTAAACCGCTGGCAACAAAAGTGAGTACACTTCTAAGTGAAAATTTCCAAATTATGCCCAATTAGCCATTTTCCCTCCCAGTGTCATGTGACTCGTTAGTGTTACAAGGTCTCAGGCATGATTGGGAAGCAGGTGTGTTAAATTTGGTGTTATCGCTCTCACTCTCTCATACTGGTCACTGGAAGTTCAACATGGCACCTCAGGGCAAAGAACTCTCTGAGGACCTAGAAAAAAAATTGTTGCTCTACATAAAGATGGCCTAGGCTATAAGAAGACCCTGAAACTGAGCTGCAGCATGGTGGACAAGACCATACAGTGGTTTACCAGGACAGGTTCCACTCAGAACAGGCCGCGCCATGGTCGACCAAAGAAGTTGAGTGCACGTTGGCAGCATCATATCCAGAGGTTGTCTTTGGGAAATAGACTTATGAGTGCTGCCAGTATTGCTGCGGAGGTTGATGGGGTTAGCCGCTCAGTGCTCAGACCATACGCTGTACACTCCATCAAATTGATCTGTACGGCCGTCGTCCCAGAAGGAAACCTCTTCTAAAGATGATGCACAAGAAAGTCTACAAACAGGTTTTTGCAAGTAAGCTGACTCTTGGTTGAGAAAACTGATGGAGTCTATTTAATAGCACATACTTGAATGAATGACTTGTATAGCGCAACTCATGCGAACTGAATCGCCTCTGGGCGCTTTTTCCAGCCAGAGTCTGCTTGGCTGGTGCGGTCATTTTACCCCGTAGGATCGTGACACGCTTGGGACACACAGTCATACACACACTTAAATGGCTGTTAGCACGTGACTGGTACAGGAGATAGAACCCAGTGCAATACTCATTCTAAGGCCTCATGCACACAGAAATATTCATTTTTTGCACCAATATTGTATTTGAAGTTGGCAGAAAAATGGCACAATTTTTTTTTTTTATGCACGTTCACAGCCATATGACGTTTAAAGTTTTGGAGTGTAAACTCAATCTGTTGGAAAGAATATTCACTTATTCTAGCCATTAGAATAAATCTACGCACATAGGTGCACATTTATGTGCATAAATTATGCTTATGTGTAACCTCACCTCGCTCATAAGACCTAGCTGGGGTCAGCCAAACACATTGGGTTGATTTACTAAAGGATAGTGACTGCTGCCCAAATTAATTTTTACTAAGCTTTGTAAATATTGTAAAACTGTACTCTTTGAACACCCAATCATCTGCAAAGGTAAATGACAAAAACACAGGATATTTCCTTGCAAATGATTAGGGTGAACACCTTCACCTTATTTACCATGGTCAGTGTCAGTGTAAAAATTCACTTTGCTAAGAGCAATTTCAACTCCTTTAGTAAATTAACTCCATAGTAACCTCCATAGTTCAGAAAACCCTTTCTCTAACAGGGTTTCTCCAGAGTTTGCTGTTTTTTTTAAAGCTAAGGCTAACTGACCTCCCATTTAATGGTGCCTACAATGTGTCTGGACCAACGCCACTTGGCCAAGCTAACTGTATGAACCCAATGATCCTTTCTAGGGGGTTCTTTACAAAAGGCAAATCCACTTTGCAATACTATTTTACACAGGATCATCTGCTAACAAAAACCTGCATTTCGTATGGAAAATATACATATGCCCACATGAATGAAGCCTTCACATTGGCGCAGTTGACATGTCAATGTGGCTGGGAGGCACCCAGGATAGACAAGTGTTTGCGTACAGCGGTCTTTACAAATCAATGACAGGTTTTGGCTGTACTCATGCAAACACTTGTACTGTAAGTGTGGTGACAAGGATGAGTGGCCTTAGACAGTTTGGGGGTTATTTACGAAAGGAAAATCCACTTCGCACTACAAGTGAAAAGTGCACTTGAAATTGCACTGGAAGTGCACTTGGAAGTGCAGTCGCTGTAAATATGAGGGGTAGATCTGAAATGAGGGGAAGCTCTGTTGATTTTATCATCCAATCACGTTCAAGCTAAAATGCTGTTTTTTATTTTCCTTGCATGTCCCCCTCGGATCTTCAGCGACTGGACGTCCAAGTGCACTTTTTTAGTGCAATTTCAAGTGCACTTTTCACTTGTAGTGCAAAGTGGATTTGCCTTTTCGTAAATAACCCCCATAGTGTCTGTAAGAGAAGCTTTCTGACCACCACCATAAGAAGGGCATTCTTCCTACTGGCCACCAGTATAGGGGTCATTATTCCCACTGGGCTCCATTGATGTGGCTTCAGCAGGAGTTCCCCAAGACCTTAAAAAGTATTTTAAAGGATCCACTGGGTAAAAGGTTGAAAAAGATAGGTTTAGAGCAAACATTCACCACTGATCACTTCATTTTTTTTACCATTTATCGAATTAGCGCAGTACACCCCTCTTCTTCATTTTTTAATGTCTGCATACACCACAAATGAAGTACTGCAGTAATAAATAGTATATAAACCTGCATGCCATGACACCTTACAGTTAAGTTACTCCTTTAACAATCCACGTGTTTTGGTTCGAGAAGCCATTATAATTTATCACAGCAAACCGTAAAATAGTTATTGGACTAGTTGGATACTAACTTGGACAAATAATGTAGTCGCTCCGAGCTAAGGTCCCTATTGTAAGAGCACCAGAAATGTATAGAATTCCAGTATTTGTGGCTTAATGCTGCTTAGTAAATAAAGCCCTGAATTCTTCAGACCCAAGTGTTAACATGTGGCAATTTTCTAACAAGCAAGTAGACTGACTGGCGATATTTATGGCTATTTTGGCCAGAGACTCCTAACAAGAAAAAAAAATGTCATACAATAAGAAAATATATATAGCTCTTATCTGAAGTGCATTTTATGTCACCAGCATCAAACAGAAGAACAAAGAAACGCACATGGAAAACAGTACACAGGGTTTCAACTATGCTACAGGAATCCAGAGGATTAGCACATCCATAAAAGATCTGATCCAGATAAGGTATCACAACATCACACAGTAATCTATTTAATCCAGAATCAAAAGAGATGCAGCAAATGACTAGAAGACAGCTGTGCAATGTAACTAATACTTGCTGTTCTGTCAAGGCTACCAATTTTAACAATGAGGGTGCAACGTGCGAACGCCTATTCCAGATCCAAAAAACTGCCATTCCAACTACGGAGAACCGAAAGAAAGTTTGGAACAATTTTGATTTAAAATCAAATAAATAAATACTATGTTTCAGAATCAAAAAAGAGACCTAAAACAAACATACATAATATATAAATCTAAGAAATTCTTGTAAAGCATTCTGCAGGAGTTTCAACATATTTCTTAGATTTAAAAAATGTATGCATGGGTTTGGAGCAATGGGGTTGATTCACTAAAATTGAAGAGGGCAAAATCTGGTGCAGCTCTTCATAGAAACCAATCAGCTTCCACGCTTTTTTTTGTCAAAGCTTAATTGAAGAAGCTGACGTTAGAAGCTGATTGGCCACCATTCACCAGATTTTGCACTCTCCAGTTTTAGTAAATTAACCCCAATGTTACCAATTGAAAAACCGGAAAAAAAAAAAAACTTGCATGACATAGTTTTGTTTGTTCCTTAGATTAAAAAAAAACAAAAACTTTGAGGTTCACATCACATCACAATTTTTGTGTTCTGGATGTGTTTCTACATGCAAATTTTTCATGTATTCCGGTGCATTTTTGACGAGTTTATGCTTTTTTTCAATGTGCCCCCCCCCCCCTTTTATTCTTCATCTCAATTGAAGACATGTGCGCTCCTGTGCATTTTTGATGCATTTTTTTGCAGCATTCTAGATGCGTTCCATACAAAATAAATGCAACATGTTCTACTTTCGTTGACTTCACTGGAATGCACTGCACTGGTGTGTACTAGGGCCATTGGAATCCATGTTAAACACTATCCATGCATTTTTTATGTAAAAAAAATGTGTATATATATATATATATATATATATATATATATATATATATATATATATATATATATATATAAATATATATAAGTAAAGTATGTGTATATATATATATATATATATATATATACACACACACACATATCTCTCTCTCCTTCTCTCTCTCTCTCTCTCTCTCTCTCTATATATATATATATATATATATATATATATATTTTTTTTTTTACATCAAGTAATTGTATTTATTTTCTGACTTTGATGGAAAAAAATAATTTTGACTGGGTTTCGAACAATATTCCCAAATGAGGGGGGGAGCTAAACGTACATTGTTTTCTTTGTGAAATATTTGTAAATGTATCAGATTATTTAAAAAATAAAAAATAAAAATTTGGGTTTGGAACATTGTTGCCAATTGCAAACAGAAAAAAGCGTTTTTTTTTCCTTTACATGAATTTTGAACAATGGCAATGGAAAACGCTAAACCTAAATTAGATAACCTGTACTTTAAATATATTTATTGATTAGTATATATATATATATACATATATATATATTTATTTTTTCTGTTTGCAATTGGCAATATTGTTCCAAATCCATGCAAAGGTTTTTTGTGTGTGGTGTGTGTGTGTGTATATATATATATATATATATATATATATATATGTTTATTTGTGTGTGTATATATATATATATATATATATATATATATATATATATATATATACACACACACAAAACCTTGCATATATATATATATATATATATATATATATATATATATATATATTTGTGTGTGTATATATATATATATATATATATATATATATATATATATATATATATATAATATACACACACACACACAAAACCTTTGCATGAATTTGGAACAATATTGCCAATTGCAAACAGGAAAAACAAAACCTACATGTAACTATTTTGTATATTACTTAGATTTAAAAAAAAAAAGAAAGAAAAAAAACTTTTCATGGATTTGGAACAATGTTGCCAATTTCATACAGGATAAACAAAAGCTAAATGTACAGGACATAATATTATTTATTTCTTAGATTTTAAAAAATAAAAATAAAATCAGCATTGCATGAATTTGTAACAATGCTGCCAATTGCAAACAGAAAAAAAAGAACTACCCTCCAAGAAATAGTTTTCTCTGGGGGCAAAGAGCAGACTTGACCCATAATGTTTTAATCCATCTTATAAAATATGCCTTTTTGGAACATGCCAAATCCTCCAGTCCCTGAAAGAAACAAAGGAGGTCAGCTAGGAATATTTTGACAAAGCAGAACTGAACTTGCAATGGAGATGGAATGAAATAACATATTTTCGAGCTGCATGTAAACATGTTGGAGAGCTGTCATGTTCTTTGTTTGGAGACTCCAGATGTGCTTTGCTGTTTAGGAAGAGAGTGCTGATACTGGAACACTACAAATCTTCTCTGCTATAGATCTGAACAAATGACCGCATATTGGATACTTGGGTTCTAATGACCACAGTGAGAAGATGAAGCGCTTGGATAAGAACACACATCATAGGTGCTGCTTTTAATCAATACAGGATAAAAAGTATAAAATCATCTTTTTTTTCAAAGAATAACAAAATGTGCAATGTGGATCATCATCTATGGACATTTGAAGACAATGAAAGAAATGAAAGGTACCTACATCCAGTTTCCATGCGAGCAGGGGAAGATCACCATGAATAGGGTCAGGAGGACACACAAGTGACAAAGTCCCAAAGAAGTCCCCTTCTCCATCTCCAGAACATTTATTTGTTCCTGTAGCTTTTTTTGTTGGCCTTCCAAGCAGGTACTTATAATTTCAGGCAGTCCTTTATTTGTGATTCTTCAATCATCTCTCTAGTGAATGATGAATGGATGCAGTGGTCCAGTCCTTGTACCCTAGGTAAGATCCTTCTCTTTGATTGTAAGTCCTCTCTCCAGGCTCTTCAACTTAGCCTGTTTGGTTACAATGGAATTCCATCTGTGATTGGCCGGTGTTCTGATGAATAACAATGCATGCATCAAGGCAGATCTTATTGGTCCATGTAGGGTGGGAGGTGCAGAGGTCTAGTGCAGGGTGACAGCTCCTGTGTGCGACATCAGAGCCTTGTGCTGCCAGTCTCCTCTTACACACAAACCAACAGCACCTGAGTTAACTATTACAAACTTAATAGATCACACAGCATGCATACCAGACAAAAGTGGCAGTTCAGAGATTGTGCATAATAAAAGCCTAAGAACATGATTTATGACTGCATGACATTTGATTTGCATGCCTGGCAGATACCCAGAATAATATATAGTGATCAGTACAGATCCCTCTCTTGCAGTGTGACCTGTGATCATAATGAAGCTGTGCACTGTCACAATGTCACTTTCTATTGATCTCCAGGGCCTATGTGCTGTTACCAGTGAGCTGATCTCTGTACAGGGAGGATATCCATCCGGACAGGAGAGATTGATTGCAAGCTCTATGTGAGATCCTAAGGAGACTGATCCCCTCTAATCTCATGCAGACTATTTGAAGTAGTGAAGGCAGTCACCAGCCTCCCGTCACTTTATACAATTAGCTGCTGGAATAAGATGCAGAGCCCACTGAAGGGGCTAGGGTAAGCGAAACCAGATGTGCAGCATTCTCCTAAGACTCTCTAATGTCTCATGGCAATGATTTCTAATTCTCAGCCTTCCTACAACTGCTGCTGAAGGCAAGTGGCAGCGATTATTAATGTACGAGGAGGACCCGACAATTGTCTGCAGCCGGGATGGGGTGACATGTGACAGGTGACAGGAGCAATCGGATCGGCACAAACTCATCTCATCCACAGTGTTCAGACACACAGGGCTGGCAGAATCATACAACCACACTAATGCAAGTGCCAACCAATTGTCTGATCACCATATCACCACAAGTGCCAACCAATTGTGTGTTCTGAGTCTGAGCATAGAACCATACCACTAACAGTGCCAACCAATTGTCTGATCACCATATCACTACAAGTGCCAACCAATTGTGTTTTCTGAGTCTGATCATAGAACCATACCACTACCAGTGCCAGCCAATTGTCCACTCTGAGTCTGATCACCATATTACTACAAGTGATATGGATGTCACCGGTGCAAAAATATAATTATATTTTAAATATGTAAGTGATCTGCTGCAATACTGTGTGAACCTCCAGCAGGAGGTTAAAAATGTGTTTAGAAAAAATGTTACTGCGCTGATCCAAAGATTTTTTGAAAGTGCAATTTCATAAAGTGCTATTAAGCCATGTGCTAAATTAGTGCACAAACAAGTATATATTACGTGCTATATCTAGTGCAACGACATTAGTGGTGTACCATATGGATAAACATGTGTGAGGATATCACATTTATATACCAAAAATAAATATTATAAAAACTGCATAGAATGTGCAATAAACAAAATGCTGAAAGTGAAAAAACAGCGGTTAATTGTCAACATGGAACGACAAAGGACAAAATCAATGCACGTTGTGCTCCCATGATGGGAATTTTACCGCCGATAGTGCTCCTTATGTGGATAAATAAAAAAATAAAAATAAAATAAAATAAAATTATGATCAAAGTCCCATAAATAACTAATAAATGTGCAAACGATACAAAAAAATTCAAAATAATGGAACAGCAAAAAATTTGTCAATTGAACGGTGAGTTCCGATGCAGGAAAAAGGAAGGAAAAGTTCAATGCTGGTAATGCTTCTTATACAAAATAGATTATTAAAGGTGCGGCTGTCTCTTCCACCCGACAAACACGTGCCACCATCACCAACGGCTAAACTGAACACTCACCAGACCCCGAACAATAAAAGGCCACAAAATAGTTTATTTTCTAATAGCCACTGGGTATAACCTCCTTCTCCCTCTTGCAAGATTTCCTTAGTGCAAGAAAAGTGCCTCTGACCGGCACTGAGTATCCTTGGCAGTGTCGAGCGTTATAGCCGCTCACCAGCGTTTATGTTGTTTCTCGAGCGGCGTGCGTTCCTCGCCTTTGTTCCCCTGTGTTTCAACAGATGATTGCGCGCTGTGCACTCCCCCTTCGTATGTATCCAAACCACTTCTACGCTTTTCGCAATACTTGCGTCATCAGGAAAGCTTTCCTGATGACGCAAGTATTGCGAAACGCGTAGAAGATGGATCAGCGCAGTAACATTTTTTCTAAACATATTACTACAAGTGCCAACCACTAAGTCATGTGTCTAGTGACGTTACGCGCGGGGGAGGAGCCTAATGACGGGATCGACGGATGTTATCCGAATGAGGAGATCATCTATCTGAGCGGCATTACGAGTTGCTTTCTGTTATCCGCGGATTCGTGAGTGTACATCCACACAGTGCAGTCTTTTGTCTCCCACTTGGCCTTACATATTGCACCATGGTTTTTTATTTCTCTACTCCTCTGTTTCATATGAGCTGTACTGGTGTGAAGAGTCTCCACGTTTAGCCTGTGACAGCCAGAGGAAGTGCATAGGAAGTGCAGAGGATTTTTTCCATTCAAGTCAATTACTGTGAACTGGTTCTCCCTCCACAGGGGGTGTGTTGGTTTATAATTGTATCTATCATATTGATTATTGGCATGATTTACCTACTGGTTCTTATTAGGGTTGAGCGAACCCGAACTGTAAAGTTCGGGTTCGGTACGGACTTTGGGTTTTTCCCGAACCCGGACCCGAACCCGAATAATTGGAAAAAGTTTGGGTCCGGGATCGGAGTTCGGGGGGAAAAAAATGTGCGGAGGTCCCCGCAAATTCAATAACCAGACTCTTTAGGTCTGGTATGGATATTAAGGGGAACCCCGCCGTCAATTTAAAAAAAAAATGACGTGCGGTTCCCCCTAAATATCCATAACCAGACCCTTCAGGTCTGGTATGGATATTAAGGGGAACCCCGCCGTCAATTTAAAACAAAAATGACGTGTGGTTCCCCCTAAATATCCATAACCAGACCCGTTATCCAAGCACGTTGACCTGGCCGGCCGCAGAAAAGAGGGGGGGACAGAGTGCGGCCCCCCCCTCTCCTGAACCGCACCAGGCCACATGCCCTCAACATGGGGAGGATGTCCCCATGTTGATGGGACAAGGGTCTCATCCCCACAACCCTTGCCCGGTGGTTGTGGGGGTATGCGGGCGGGAGGCTTATCATAATCTTGAAGACCCCTTTAACAAAGGGGACCCCCAGATCCTGACCCCCCCCCTGTGTGAAATGGTAATGGGGTACACTGTACCCCTACCATTTCACGAAGGAAGTGTAAAGTCTTGTAAAAAAAAAAACACACCCACACCGTAGAATAAAGTCCTTTATTAATAAAAAAAACTCCAGCGGTGATAATCCACTCGTTCCCGGCTTCCTGCTCCAACGTTGTTCCGATCCTGCGACGGCTGCGGGTGATCTCCAGCGATGAGAAGATCGAGCGACGGCCGGGTGATCTCCGCTCCAGCGATGAGACGATCCATCCGGAGAGCAGCATCCCCGACCTCCTCTCACCGCTGGACACAGCCCAGCCAATGACTCCCTGGAGCTGTGACATTACTTATATAGAGGAGGCAGGGCCACCCATCACGTGACCCCGCACCCTCTGACGTACCCTCTGCTACATCACTGGGGAAGCCCAGGAAGAGGGAAGCCGGGGCTTACCAAGTGACGTAGCAGAGGGTACGTCAGAGGGTGCGGGGTCACGTGACGGGTGGCCCTGCCTCCTCTATATAAATAATGTCACAGCTCCAGCGTGTCATTCGCTGGGCTGTGTCCAGCGGTGAGAGGAGGTCGGCGATGCTGCGCTCCGGATGGATCTTCTCATCGCTGGAGCGGAGATCACCCGGCCGTCGCTCGATCTTCTCATCGCTGGAGATCACCCGCAGCCGTCGCAGGATCGGGACAACGTTGGAGCAGGAAGCCGGGAACGAGTGGATTATCACCGCTGGAGTTTTTTTTTTTTTTTTTTTTTATTAATAAAGGACTTTATTCTACGGTGTCAGTGTGTTTTTTTACAAGACTTTACACTTCCTTCATGAAATGGTAGGGGTACAGTGTACCCCATTACCATTTCACACAGGGGGGGGTCAGGATCTGGGGGTCCACCTTTGTTAAAGGGGTCTTCCAGATTCTGATAAGCCTCCCGCCCGCATACCCCCACAACCACCGGGCAAGGGTTGTGGGGATGAGACCCTTGTCCCCATCAACATGGGGCATCCTCCCCATGTTGAGGGCATGTGGCCTGGTGCGGTTCAGGAGAGGGGGGGGCCGCACTCTGTCCCCCCCCTCTTTTCTGCGGCCAGCCAGGTCAACGTGCTCGGATAACGGGTCTGGTTATGGATATTTAGGGGGAACCGCACGTCATTTTTGTTTTAAATTGACGGCGGGGTTCCCCTTAATATCCATACCAGACCTGAAGGGTCTGGTTATGGATATTTAGGGGGAACCGCACGTCATTTTTTTTTTAATTGACGGCGGGGTTCCCCTTAATATCCATACCAGACCTAAAGGGTCTGGTTATTGAATTTGCGGGACCTCCGCAATTTTTTTTTTCTAAAAGTCCGTGTCGCATTGATTACAATAGGGTTCGGAGTTCGGGTTCGGGTTCCCGAACCCGAACTTTTTTTTTTAAGTTCGGGTTCGGACCCGAACACGAAAATCCAGGTGTCCGCTCAACTCTAGTTCTTATGTGTTCATTCACCTGGTTAGGTTTGACACTATTCAGTTAACACTGTCTTACCACTATAGTTAATAGTAGCACATTTATTAATTTTCACATTCAATATTGGTTTAGTGCACCGTTATTTATTTATGCAGCAATTATTATTTGGTTATTGTTGTGGTTTATTTTTTCTATATTTACATGTAATAGCACTGTAGTATTTCACATATCACATAATTATCTTAGAACCTGACCACTGCAAGCAGACCTGGACTGGCCATAGGGCACAATGGGAATTTGCCCGGTGGACACAGACCGCCCAGTCTGTGGCCTGTTGATGACCGGGCCTCACAGTGGGAGGGGAGTGATGACTGCGTTCCAGACAGGGCTAACACAGATCACGGTCGCCGCTCACCTCCCACTATGCGGACATGCCTGTGTCTTCCCTTCCGGCTCTCTTGCCCTTCCAATGATGTCTCCCTATCAGTATAGCAGGAGACGAGGGAGATGGAGATCTGCACAATAAGCAGGTAATCACCCACTTGTTAATATGATCCCGATCTGCAGCTCCTCCTGCTCCTGCTCTGCTGATAGGATGATCCGGAGAGGACACACAGGCTGAATCACTCTAATCTAATCACTCTAATCATTACAGTGCTGTCCCCTTTATATCACAGTGGCCTTTTACATTAAAGTGCAGAGGACCTACTCCGTGAATATCTCGTCACCAACCACCCCCCGTGAACACCTGCCCCTCGGTCCCTGGAAAAACTGTCTGCTCAGTCTAAGAGTGTCCAGGCCTATTTTTTGTCCCAGTCCGGGCCTGACTGCAAGTGCCAACCACTGTCTGTTTTAAGTCTGATCATAGATACATACTACTGCATGTGCCAACCAATTGTTTGTTCTCACTGAGTCCGCCTTACTCTGGGCACACATGATAGCTGAGTTAGCTTTTCTTTTTCCTGACAGGTGTTCAGAAGGTGGTCGTGCTGCTTTCTAAATGCTTTTTTTTTAAATGCACTGCAAGCCAAATGTTTGGATCATGGTTGTGACACAGCCCCATGGACTTTAATCGCTGAGTTTGACAGGCAGTGCCATGTGTTGTCTCCTAAAAGAAACTTACAAACATGTAAATGTTTTAGGAAACTTGTTTTCCTAAGTAGCATCACTGCATTGTGGCCTTATTAAAATTCTTTAGTTTGGACACATTGAGATAGCTACCATTTAATTCTGTGAGTGATTAGGCAATGTTTACTATGCTACTATTTGTAATAATGATTTGGGAGGAAGTGGGGACTGTTCAGACTGCTTCAGATGTGACTTGGCTAACTAGATGCCTACTACTGAAAAGAGAGGTGCGACAGATGTAGTCAGCATCATGTGACGAGCATCACCTGTCACTCATTTCACAAACTTGGCTGAACTAACACGCAACTCCCCTGATTGCATTCCCCACACTTTGCAGTTTTCAGTTATGCTATCAAATTTTCATAGATATGTAGAACAGATAATAGCTGGAGGAATGTCATTACATTACATTACATTACATTACACAAGGGGCTCATTTGATGGTTTTCTAATTGTAAAGCTGGCATACATTGATAGGATTTTCTGTTTAGCCTGCAGGTTCCTCTATCCACATTGACGGTCCGAATGGGGGACTCTCCCCTGTCAGGCTATTCTATTCTGACAGCTGTCAGAAAACCCAAGCAGCTGCTCTTTGGCCTCTGTCAGGCAGGAGGGGGCTAACACGACCTCCCAAGAAGCAACTTTCATCTACTAGTCAGTATAAAAAAACACTGGTTTATAGTAGCAATAATACTAACAACCACCCAATGCTTTATATTCTTACATAATTTCTAATCAAGACTAGGCAGCCGAGCATAGGTGTGCGCAGCCTATTGCTCAATGCACATGCAGGTATGAAACTGGGGGGAGAGAGAGATGGGTAAGAGGGAGAGAGGAGGGGTTGAGAGGTGGGAAAGAGAGAGAAGGGGTTGAGAGAGAAAGTGGGGTGAGAGAGAGGGTGGCGAGAGAGAGAGAGAGAGAGAGGGGGGGGGGGAAACAGAGGGGGAAGAGAGGGATGGGGGGGTGGAACAGAGGGGGGAGGGAGGGGGGTGAGAAAAAGAGGGATTAAGAGAGAGACGGGGTGAGAGAGAGAGAGTGGAAGGGTGAGAGAGAGGAAGGGGGAGAGAGAGGGGGAGAGAGGAGGGTGAGAAAGAGAGAGGGGATTAGAGAGAGAGGGGGCAAGAGAGAGAGAGGGGGTGAGAGAGACGGAGGGAGGATGTAGTGCGTGACAAGGCACAGTGGGTCCCCCTTGCCCCATGGCTCATGTGCCCCCCTACACTTCTCAACACTGAATGGCACTGGCACCTGGGATGATTAGGGTGTGCCCAGGCACACCTGACACCCCCCCTGCACACGCCTATGCAGACGAGGCAGTTGTTGCAGGCACTTCAAGCTGTAGTAGAAACATCCCAAACAACCTTAATGTAGAAGGGCTCAGGCTCTAATCATGTGCTTAAAAAAACATTTATAATCCATGTGCTTGGCACTCTGCATGAAGATTAGGGGTCGGGTGCATGGATATGGGGGGGAGGCGCCCCTGCATCCCTTATGAGTGGCCACCTTTGCCTCGAACTGAAGCCAATCAGAAAGTTCTGATACTGTCATTGTAAAGTGTAATCAGACACCCTGTAAGTGTGGCCAATCAGGAAGTTCTAATACTGTTGTAGCACCCTCCTAGTAGCTAGGTGAGGTAAATTTAGTTGGCTCCTCTGTAGGCAGAGAAGGAGTGGTTAATTATTATTTTTTTGTGCAGTGCTCCAAGGGCTGTGGTTCTGCTACCTCCCCTGTTTTCTACAACTATGTGGATAGCTCTAGAATATAGTGGGTGGAAGAGCAGAGACTGCAGCCTGAATATTTATGAAGTTCCCACCAATCCCTAAGGAGGTAAGACTCAGCAGGCAGAGAGACAACCCATAAATACTCAGGAGCCTGGCAGTCAGGGAGCAGAATGCAGGATTCAGTTGCCTGGAGGGGACCCCTGTACTGGGGGGCTTTGCCCCTGCAGGAAGGAAGGCCAGGAGAAAGAGAGGAAAGAGAGAAGAGCAGCTGGAAGCCTCACACCTTTTACCAGCCTCAGCTAAGCTTAGCTGAAAACATCCTTAACCAGTTAAGCCCCGGACCAATATGCAGCCTAAAGACCCAAGGTGTTTTTACAGTTCGGGACTGCGTCGCTTTAACAGACAATTGCGCGGTCGTGCGACGTGGCTCCCAAACAAAATTGGCGTCCTTTTTCCCCCCACAAATAGAGCTTTCTTTTGGTGGTATTTGATCACATCTGCGGTTTTTAGTTTTTGCGCTATAAACAAAAATAGAGCGACAATTTTGAAAAAAATGCAATATTTTTTACTTTTTGCTGTAATAAATATCCCCCAAAAACATATATAATTTTTTTTCCCCTCAGTTTAGGCCGATACGTATTCTTCTACCTATTTTTAGTAAAAAAAATCGCAATAAGCGTTTATCGATTGGTTTGCGCAAAATTTATAGTGTTTACAAAATAGGGGATAGTTTTATTGCATTTTTATTAATTTTTTTTTTTTTACTACTAATGGCGGCGATCAGCAATTTTTTTCGTGACTGCGACATTATGGCGGACACTTCGGACAATTTTGACACATTTTTGGGACCATTGTCATTTTCACAGCAAAAAATGCATTTAAATTGCATTCTTTATTGTGAAAATGACAGTTGCAGTTTGGGAGTTAACCACAGGTGGCGCTGTAGGAGTTAGGGTGCACCTAGTATGTGTTTACAACTGTAGGGGGGTGTGGCTGTAGGAATGACGTCATCGATTGTGTCTTCCCTATAAAGGGAATGACGCGATCGATGCGCCGCCATAGTGAAGGACGGGGAAGCCGTGTTTACATAGGGCTCTCCCCGTTCTTCAGCTCCGGGGAGCGATCGCGACGGAGCGGCTATAAACAAATAGCCGCGCCGTGGTCCCGGATCGCTCCCCGAGCGGACCCGACCTCCGCATGTAGCGGGGGGGGTCCCGATCGGACCCCCCACCCGCTAATAGGCAAGGACGTACGTGTACGCCCATGTGCCTGTACGTGCCATATTGTGGACGTATATGTACATGCGGGGGTCGGGAACTGGTTAAATCAGTCCAGGCCTATACAGCAGTGTGACTCTACAGCAGCCCCTTGGGTCTCAGGATTTACCTAAAGGGACTGAGTAAGTAACTTACACTTCTACCCAGGGCCGATCCGCCCTATAGGCTCACTATGCAAACCGCTTAGGGCCCCCCAAATTACTGAACAGTCATTTTCGGCCCCTCACCCCGCTTCTCAACTCGCTGGCTGCATGGGAGAAGAGGTAAGAAGTCACCACCCCTCGCTTCTCACTTTAATGTAAGATGTCATTTCCGATAGCAGAACACCCCCTCCCCCGCTTCTCAACTTTAATCTTTAATGTGACATGTCAGCCCAACCCCCCCCCCCCCTGCTTCTCAACTTTAATGTGACATGCCATTTTGCTTAGGGCCCCAGGGAGGTCAGGATCGCCACTGCTTCTACCTATCCCAAGCCTGTATAGAAAGTACAGTAAGGATGCAATACTTTACCTGTCTGGGTCCAGGGGACAGCTTAGTGCCAGCGCAAAGTAGCCAGAAACCACCCCATTTATATAGCTTGGGACAGCAGTAGCCTGGTGCTTTGGCATTCCTGCAAGGAGCAGCACCTCCTTTAGTTTTGGAACCTTTACTTGTTTATAGTTTTACACATCATCACTCCCACAGGTGGACAGCACTTTTGAAGTCAGTTTGCAGAAGCCAGAGACATTAGCAAGTCCTCAAATGTTTGTTCGAGTTCTTCAATTCTTGACATCCCATGCCTCATTCCTATCCAAGGTATCCCCTAAATTAACAAAAACAAAACAAAACACCTCAACTGTTTATTGAGCCTTTGAAGAACATGTGGAAAATTCCTGTTGCTGGGCTATGTGTGGGAAAGACCTGCAAATCTAGTAGTTCCTATGGGAGTAAGCACTAAACTGTCATTGTAAATTGTAGGTAGACACCCTGGAACTGCCGCCAATCAGGAAGTTCCCATACTGTCATTATAAAGTGTAGGCAGACACCCTGGAACTGTGGCCAATCAGGAAGTTCTGTTTTAATTTAAGTTCATCTACCACATTAAACTGCTGCTTTTTAACTGGGTTATGCTATGGATATTGTCTCTTCCTTTTTTCATGATCCATTCCCACAATGAGCACGTGTGCTTAGCAACCTATGGCAACATAATTCTTTGACATGTGGTTTTGAGTAAAGCAGGCCATTGTGGAGAAACACACTGATGCCCACCCTTTATTGGGGGTCACATAACTTTCCGGTAAGCCCCTCTCTTTTTTGTGCACCAAGGTGTTGTGTGTTTTTACAACAGGAAAAGTTTGGAAGTGTTTGAGAATCTACACCTATCCCTCCTTTCCACTTGATTGGAAGCAGGGGCGTAGGGAAGGGGGGCTAGGGGGGGCTGGAGCCCCGAATGTGACCCCGAAAAGCCCAGAGTCTCATGCTGACAGGTCTGCATTGTCATCCTTGAGTGAGCGGCGAGCGCCGGACTGATCTGATCCCGAGCATCGCCGAATGTGGCCGAGTGTGGCCGAGTGCCATAGCAGGTCCCGCCCTCTGAAGCCTGTGCAACGCCTATGATGGATGTCCCACTGGTCCATTGCCAGGACCACGGATGTGTGACGTCCATCATGGGTGCTGCAGGCTCCAAAAGGTGGGAATTACAATGCGGCCGCCGCACCACATTCCGCTCGGTGCTCAGGCGGCGCTCCTCTCCTCCCCTCCTCGGCTCTCCTCTCCTCCTCAGCTCTCCTCCAGCTCCCCCCAGGCTCCTCAGCCCCCCCAGACTCCTTGGCTCTCCTCCCCTCCAGGCTCCTTGGCTCTTCTCCCCTCCAGGCTCCTCAGCTCTCCTCCTTGGCTCTCCTCTTCTCCTCAGATGATTGACGGAATGACATTAGCAAGTCCTCAAATGTTTGTTCGAGTTCTTCAATTCTTGACATCCCATGCCTCATTCCTATCCAAGGTATCCCCTAAATTAACAAAAACAAAACAAAACACCTCAACTGTTTATTGAGCCTTTGAAGAACATGTGGAAAATTCCTGTTGCTGGGCTATGTGTGGGAAAGACCTGCAAATCTAGTAGTTCCTATGGGAGTAAGCACTAAACTGTCATTGTAAATTGTAGGTAGACACCCTGGAACTGCCGCCAATCAGGAAGTTCCCATACTGTCATTATAAAGTGTAGGCAGACACCCTGGAACTGTGGCCAATCAGGAAGTTCTGTTTTAATTTAAGTTCATCTACCACATTAAACTGCTGCTTTTTAACTGGGTTATGCTATGGATATTGTCTCTTCCTTTTTTCATGATCCATTCCCACAATGAGCACGTGTGCTTAGCAACCTATGGCAACATAATTCTTTGACATGTGGTTTTGAGTAAAGCAGGCCATTGTGGAGAAACACACTGATGCCCACCCTTTATTGGGGGTCACATAACTTTCCGGTAAGCCCCTCTCTTTTTTGTGCACCAAGGTGTTGTGTGTTTTTACAACAGGAAAAGTTTGGAAGTGTTTGAGAATCTACACCTATCCCTCCTTTCCACTTGATTGGAAGCAGGGGCGTAGGGAAGGGGGGCTAGGGGGGGCTGGAGCCCCGAATGTGACCCCGAAAAGCCCAGAGTCTCATGCTGACAGGTCTGCATTGTCATCCTTGAGTGAGCGGCGAGCGCCGGACTGATCTGATCCCGAGCATCGCCGAATGTGGCCGAGTGTGGCCGAGTGCCATAGCAGGTCCCGCCCTCTGAAGCCTGTGCAACGCCTATGATGGATGTCCCACTGGTCCATTGCCAGGACCACGGATGTGTGACGTCCATCATGGGTGCTGCAGGCTCCAAAAGGTGGGAATTACAATGCGGCCGCCGCACCACATTCCGCTCGGTGCTCAGGCGGCGCTCCTCTCCTCCCCTCCTCGGCTCTCCTCTCCTCCTCAGCTCTCCTCCAGCTCCCCCCAGGCTCCTCAGCCCCCCCAGACTCCTTGGCTCTCCTCCCCTCCAGGCTCCTTGGCTCTTCTCCCCTCCAGGCTCCTCGGCTCTCCTCCTTGGCTCTCCTCTTCTCCTCAGATGATTGACGGAATGACTGACTGCCTGCCTGCAGTGACACCGCACACCACGGCTGAGCTGAGGTAGGTCAGAGACAGTGTATGTAAATGTCAGTGTAGGTAGGTCAGTGTATGTCAGGTAGGTCAGTGTACTGTAGGTAGGTCCGTGTATGTCAGGTAGGTCAGTGTATGTAGGGTCAGTGTATGTAGGTCACTACCGTCAGTGTATGTAGGTCAGGTAGGTCAGTGTATGTAGGTCAGTGAATGTCAGGTAGGTCAGCGTATGTAGGTCAGTGTATGTAGGTCACTACCCTCAGTGTATGTAGGTCACTGCCGTCACTACCGTCAGTGTATGTAGGTCAGGTAGGTCAGTGTATGTAGGTTACTACCATCAGTGTAGGTAGGTCAGGTAGGTCAGTGTATGTAGGTCAGGTGGGTCACAGCCAAGCAAAAAAAAAAAAGCCTGCATCACATACAGCATATTCCCCCCCCGGTTTCCAGCCTTGGCCCCTGGTATTTTTGCTACCTAGCAATGCCCCTGATTGGAAGATTGCTGTCCCTAAGTTGGTTTTCTTTATTTTGTTCTCTCTCATTTTTCCATCTAATTTGGACGTTTCTTCGGTTTTGATTCAATATAGGGTGATGCACACTGATTTGTGTACTTATGATTAATTACACTGCATACATATTTATTTCATTATATTTTAGTGCTGCACCTATGTTTTATGATATTTGTTATAGTATGTATTATTGTATTGTGCTAACTGTTATTTGTTTCACCACTTGTTAGAGCCCTAGTGTGGTTTCCTCTGTGCCAAGTTATATTGGTGACCAGTGTCTATGCCTTCTTACATTGGAGGTCAATGTCTGTGCCTCCTTACATTGGTGGTCAGTGTCTGTGCCCCTATATAGTGATGGTCAGGGTCTGTGCCACCTTACATTGATGATCAATGTCTGTGCCCTATATAGCAGTGGTTGGTATCTGTGCTCTCAAACATTTGTGGTCAGTGTCTGTCCCCTATACATTGGTGGTCAGGGTCTATGCCACCTTACATTGGAGGTAAGTGCTTGTGTTATCACACATTTGTGGTCATTTGAACACTTAATCATGTGCAAGGGAAATTAAGATGTTTTTGTAGTATATATTTAAAATAAACGGTTCTTTTTATTTACAAATCTCGGTGACCATTCGCTTTAAAAAGTAAACCACCCCTACTCCTTTAGTAAATGAAGAACATACAGTTTTCAAATGGTTAACACTGGCTAACATTTGTTGGCTTTATGCATTGACCAGTTTATCCATCATTAATAACGAATCAAAAACAACATTGCTGTGGGGATTGTCTGGTGAAACCCTTGATCTGGACAAATGCTTAGTATATTATTGATGGATATAACCATTACGGTCACCACCACAATGTACTTAATTGTACTATTTCCCTAGATTCACAAGCCCAACACCATAGCGACAATAAAGTAATTTCTTGTTCCAGATGCACTGATGGCTAAACAGGGCAAGAAGGAATGATTTCCTTGACTCTGCCCACCTGCCCATAACTAAAGACTGAAACTGATTTGGGGACAGTGGCGTATCTAGGGTATGGCAGCCATGGAAAGTGCCATGGGCGCCATATGAAGGGGGCGCTCATGAGTGGCTGGGCAGCAAGGCACTTGCCAGGGTCTGAGGGTCTCATCTTGCCTCCTCCCGAGCATAGGCAGGATCTCCTTTTCAGCACCTTTGCTAATGGACAATGGCAGCGCTATCCCTATTCAGCCACAGCCCTCCCCTGTTCTCCCAGGCTATCCCATTCCATCTGGTCGGATTGGCAGCGCACAAAGAAGGAGGAACATCAGTTTCTCCCTCTCCTCTGTGAAAACTGAGGCCTTAAGTGATGAATATTTCATCACTTCCAGTATTGGTTCTGCATTTACCTGGCCTTGGAGGGCAGAGGAGGGATCAGGGGTCTAATAAGCCCCAGATTTCTCCATAAAAAGGATATGCCACTACCCAAGATATCACAAGGGATGATAAATATCACTAGTTTTGTTAGCTGTTTTTTTTGTTAAGGTTATCTGAAAGATGGGTTTCAAATGTTTCGACAGGGGCACAGTTTCAGTGCTTGCCATAGGCGCTATTTTCACTAGATACGCCTCTGTTTGGGGGTGACCTGTAAATACATTCTTATAATAAGGCAATGCTTTTTCTCAAGGGACAGATATCAATGGGAAAATATTAAATTCATCAGATTATAAAAGGTGAGCTCTAATCAGTCCGATTTAGGTTTCCTGGTGTCATTCACTACAGATCCTCTTGGTGTATGTGTTTTGAATTACAGTCTGCATATGTTTTTAAATTACAGTACAGTATAATTTTGTATTGCTGTCTGTATCACCATTGTAGAGGTTTGCCCTTGTGAATGAGGGCAAGAAAGTAGAGGAAATATTTCCAACAGAGATTGCAATTAGCAATAAAAAGAAAACACAAAATTAAAATTTCTGTACCATATATCTGTGTCACTAAATAGAAATTATTTGGATTGTATAGGTTTGTCTCCTCATATTACATTTTTTACATTGAATAAAAAATAGATTGTACATAGATTATACTATCAGATTGTTGTGTGTATGGCCAGCCTTAAACTTACCCCAGCCTTGGGCAATGTAGACACATTAAAGTGGTTGTAAAGGTTCAAATTTTCATTTTTTTTTAAAGTGGAGTTCCACCCATAAATATAACATTACATCAGTAGTTTTAAAAAAATGTCATTAGTCCTTTACGAAAAACATATTTTTTTTTTAGATGCCTTCAAAGTGTTGTTGCTAGGCAGAATAGTTAATCTTCCCACTTCCTGCACCTAGGTGCTTAATGCTTCCTAACCTACACCGCACAGACTCCTGGGAATGTAGTGGGTGTAACTTTCCAGGAGTCTGTGCACTCCCCAGTCTCAAAGAATCATGTGACTTGGACAGCACAGGTGCTGAAACCTGATCTGACACTGCTTGTGCAGCACTGAGCATGTGCGAGATCTGCAAGGCTGAAATCCAGGAAGTCATACAGTCTGGCTTCATGATGCCCACACTTAAGATGGCCCCAGTCAATTTCTATTTTATAAAGTGTCTAAATGCTGTAACAACCTAACAAAACGGACCTTAGTTTACAGACTAACTTTACTAGAATACATTAAGCTTGTGTATTACAGGGGTATTTATATTTAAAAAGTGAAATTGTGGCCGGAACTCCGCTTTAAATAACAAACATGTCATTGATGTACATGTACTATCCAGACAGTTTTTCTTCTACTGATGGAAGTGCCACTTTGATGTATATTGTCTACTGGTTAACAGTTTGAAGTATTCATCTTTGTGTTTTAAACAAACATGTCATACTTACCTCCACTCGTTTTGCAAAGAGTGGCACTGAACTGCGTTTTTTGGGGTCCCACAGTGGCTGTCTCGTCGGTTCCTCCCCGCCTCAGATAACCCCCTCTGGGAGGCACTCACCCAAGGGGGTTACCTTGCAGGCGCGCTCCCAAGTCCTATATTCGGCATCCATAGCCGCTGAATACAGGACTCGGTCCCGCCCCCGAGCCAATGGCTGCACTGCTATCAATCTATCCAAAGAAGAGCCGAGAAGCTCAGGAAAAGGAAGAGCGCGTTCGCGACATGGCACTTTTTCCAGGGCTCAGGTAAGTAAAACGGGGGGGGGGAGGGGTTGGATGCCGGCAATCGCAAGATCTTTTTTCACCTTAAAGCGGGGGTTCGCCCTAACATAACAATGAGCTGACCTGTGACACAGACATTATGCTGGTCTTTTTTTTTTGGACATACCATTTTATCTGTATTTTCTCCCCGGATTCCCCGCGGGAGTGGGCGTTCCTATTCACAGGGTAAGTGATTGACGTTCTTCGGACCGTATAGCGCCCTATAGAGCCGACCTGACGTTCGGTTTCTTTCGGCAACTTGTGACGAGCTGTATGCGCCAGTTGGAAGAACGTCAATGACTTACCCTGTGAATAGGAACGCCCACTCCCGCGGGAAATCCGGGCAGAAATACAGATAAAACGGTATGTACGAAAAAAATACAAAAAAAGACCAGCATAATGTCCGTGTCACAGGTCAGCTCATTGTAATGTTAGAATTTTTTTTTAGGGTGAACCCCCTCTTTAATGCATAGATGGATTAAGGTGAAAATACATGAACCTTTACAACCCCTTTAATATTCTTATGAAGTAATTCCTGTATCTGTGTGTTAAAGGGGTTTAAAAAGGATTTTTTCCCCCCTAAATAGCTTCCTTTACCTTAGTGCAGTCCTCCTTCACTTACCTTATCCTTCAATTTTGCTTTTAAATGTCCTTATTTCTTCTGAGAAATGCTCACTTCCTGTTCTTCTGTCTGTAACTCACCACCGTAATGCGAGGCTTTCTCCCTGGTGTGGAGAAAGCCTCTTGAGGGGGTAGGGGGCGAGCAGGAGTGTCAGGACGCTTACTAACACACAGCTCCTTTCTCTATCTGCAAAGTAGAGAGTGTCCTGACTTGCCTGCTCGCCCCCTCCCCCCTCAAGAGGCTTTCTCCACACCAGGAAGAAAGCCTCGCATTGCGGTGGTGAGTTACAGACAGAAGAACAGGAAGGAACATTTCTCAGAAGAAATAAGGACATTTAAAAGCAAAATGGAAGGATGAGGTAAGTGAAAGAGGACTGCACTAAGGTAAAGGAAGCTATTTAGGGGAAGAAAATAATTCCTTTACAACCCCTTTAAATATCATCAGCATCTTGTGTACACCTCTGTTCCCATGGCATACCTGATTATCTCAGAATAGTTCAAAATATTAGAAGTCATTTTATGTATAGTCGAACATATACAGCATGTTAGCTGAGAGAGAAAAGGGAGAACTGCTGTCAGGTCACCTGTGGCCAGGTGACAAGTGCACCCCGTTGGGGTCAGGGATGCACCACAGGGTAGTGAAACCTATGACCGACTGCTGCGATAAGAGAGGAAGTGTGAACCCAAGATCGCCCAGGGCGCGGAGTCTAAGACCCAGCTTTGTGTTCACCAGAGCCTCTAGTGTTGAGGATGGCCTTCGCCGCAGCTGGTTCCAGGTCGTGACGACCCCTGGGATCCCCTAGGTCACGCTCCGCAGGGAGAGAGGGGAAGCAGCAAGCAGACAAGTGGTAGTGATGGGTAAGCCGAGGTCGGGGCAACAGGCAGACAGGAGTAACCGAGGGACAGGCAAAAGGTCAAGATCACAGGCAAACAGGAGAAGTCAGGGACGAGCCAAAAACGGTACACAGGAAGATAATCGTAGCACACTGCAGACAGGAACTAAAGCAAACCACACTGTTGTACAGCACTGCAGGCCTGTAGTGCAACAGTTAATATAGACTTCCTGGGATGGCCTGGGTGGGGCCATACAGGAAGGAGAGGACATAAGAAGGTAACCAGAACAGAGTCAGGCCTCTTAATGGACAGATAGAAACAGGTAAGCTGCCAGACTATTGCATATCCATGACAACTGCTGAATGAAAAATGTTTGGGAAGCATAATGAAAATGCAAGAATAAAAGAGAGAGGACCAGTTTAGGCCACCACATATACAGCAAATAAAACTGGATTTTTATGGAAATATAATGGAGATTCAATTTCCATAGTAAAACACATTTTCTGTCTGATTCCTCATAATATCCCGAAGGCAGTAACCATTGGAAATCAGCTAGGTACTTTAGTAAATTATTTTTGGATTTTATTAATACTGCTTTTGCATTTAAAAAAAAGTTATTTCAAGCATGCATATATTAAACCTCTGAGGATGGAATGTCCTAAAATATTTTTATTTAACTAAATTGGGAAAAATACACTTCTGTTGAGTGATGAAGGATGCTAAATGTTCTTTTAATGCTATTGAAATATCCTCTGGGGGATTTCAAATGTGAAAGTGAATACAATATTTTGGCAGCTGCACAGCAGTACCATCAAAAGAAAATTGTTAACAACCTCTATGTTTTCAAGATAATTTATTTTCTTTGAGAGAATTATATGATCCAACAGCAGCATAAAATATATATATATATAAATAAATGAAAGGGTAAAATATTTTACACCTTAGTTACATACCATTATAAGTTGCAATAACTTGTCAAGTTTCGTAGGCCCTTAAGTTACTTTAACGTCCCAAAGCAGCTGGCAGAAATTGATTAATCACTTCTTTAATATTCCTGTAGGTACTTCTAGTGAAGATAGATGTCAAAACTGAAAGGATGTAACAGTAAAACTATTCCTCATGAGTACACTCAAGGCCGCAGGGAATTTTTTACGCTGTTGCCAAAACAGAATTACTTATCAAATTGATCTTTACGTGAACAAATAATACAATTACATAACTATATGATTTCACCATTAATGATAGCTTTTGACCTGCAGCCTTTTTTGTGGTAAACCATTATTTAATTGTACCTTTAAAGTGGAGCTACAAGAATTCTGTTCTTGACATTCAGCTAGTCAGAAATGCTGACATTCAGTTGTTGATCATGAAAAAGTTTGAGCAATCTGTCTACATATATGGAGGGCCGAGAGACATATCTGGATTAGAAGATCTTTTAGGACCCTTTCACACAGAAGCACAGGTGTGCGCAGCCTATGGCATTAGGTTGTGCACCCCAAAGCTCAAACACACACTACCGTTCACTTACGATGTTCATTCAAAAAGGGAAGGGGCCAGTAAATGACATATTTACCGGCTCCTTCCCCCACTCATCCTAAAGCCTCCCCGCAGCAACAGATGATGGAAAGGGAGAGGAGGGAAGCCGGTAGCAATGTGAGGGGGAAGGAGGAGGGAACCAGGATAGTAGGGGAAATCTGTGCTACACAGGGTGATTAGGGTGTGCCTGGGCACACCTGGCACACCCTGTGTGCACGCCTATGCACATAAGGCATCCATTCCAACCGGCAGGGGATTGTGAACAGATTCCCTGCTGAAATGCAACAGTAACGCATTTTGTCACATCTGTGTGTATTCATTTTTTTCCTGCATCTTGTAACAAATCTATGTTAGGTTTAAGGGCAGGTGGATGTAACCAGACATGCATCCTTTTATCTCTGATCCATCAGGTTTAGGTAGAAAAAAAATAGAAGAAGGTGAGGACCTAGATGAACTCAGAGGTAGTCAGATAAAAACGGACACTTGCCGTAGTGTACACCAAACGTTTGTAAATGCACAGAGGAATATCTTTGGTTATATCAAAATTGTGCTTAATACGTTTTTAAGTAGAGGGGAATCTTGTGCATTCTTTTTGAGTGAAAGTTACTGGCAGGGATGGACTGGCCATTGGGACTACAGGGAGTTTCCCGGTGGGCCGATGGCTCAGTGGGCCGGCTTCAGTGACAGTGGACTGCCGCCCCCCCTCCGCTCCTCTGTCTCTCCCTTCCCGCAGCGCTCACCTCCTCTCCCTCCCCACAGCGCTCACCTGGGGGGAACAAAGAAGCAGGGGGAGGACCAGAGGAGCAGGGGGATGGCAGAGGAGCATGGGGGAGGGGACAGACAGCTGACTCAACAGCTATGGCCTGGGAGTTTCTCCCTTCTGCCTAACCTTGTCCCATAAGGGGGGACACCGAACTGATTCTTTGCCCCAGGTGAAATAATGTCTAGCTTCCCCACTGGTACTGCCTATAAGAGTACCAGTACCAGCCGTTCTACTCTAAACAAGGAGAACAGCTAGTGGCTAGTGAAGGGGGAGAGGGGGTTTGGGTGGCTTGGGGGGGTGCAGAAGTTGTCCGGCCGCCATGGGGGAGACCTGTCAAAGTGGGCCAGTCCGGATGAAGTCCAGGGACAAATTTCTGTCCCAGTCCAGCCCTGGTTACTGGTTTAGATTTACACCTCTATGGCTTCTGTCTTATTAGCAAAATTTAGCGAACGCTATATCGCTAACAGGTCATGTGACTGAACTTTCCATTAACTAGGGACTATAACATTTATCTTGAGTACCCTTTTTGAAATTAACAGAGGTTGAACCCTGTTGAAGTCTATGGGACCAAATATGGTCCATGATGTTAAATTACACAGGACTAAGACTGGTGGGCAATGAGTTGATATGAATTACACTGTTGGATGATATTATTGAAGCTGGATTACAATAGGGGACATATGGTAACCATGGATCATGTACCATCACCCTAACATTTCTACAAGAAGGCAGGAACAAAAATGTTTCTGGACAGCCGCACTTTGAACAAATTGTAGCCTTTATTAAAAGTAGGACAGCACTACAAGTCACAGCAAAAATGAAAATAGAACCTGGCAGCTGACGCGTTTTGCACTGAAACTAGTGCTTAGTCTAAGCACTAGTTCCAGTGCGAAACGCGTCAGAAGTCAGGTTCTATTTTAATTTTTGCTGTGACTTGTAGTGCTGTCCTTTTTTTAATAAAGGCTACAATTTGTTCAGAGTGCGGCTGTCCAGAAACATTTTTGTTCCTGCCTTGCTGAGTGCATTTCCTGCACCTGAGTTATCTGCTACGGTGGATCTTCATTTGGGTTCCCACCTGAAGCGGCTACTCCCTTTCTCATTTCTACAAGAAGCCTGCCATCATTATGACATACCACACTGTGATACACCTTTCCCTCTTGATCTTTTCCCCCTCTACTCTTCCCTTCTAGCTTTCTCTTTCTCATCTGTTCCTCTTCTATTACTTTTCCTGTTCTTTCCCTCTACTTATAATCTCATGTTCAGACCGCTAACTCCTTACTGATACCCAGGCTTGAATGCCTACTGACACATACATAACATTCTTTCTGTTGCTTCCATTTAGTACCCAGTATTAACCACGCAACTCTTTTTATTTTGGTGTATCATTCCTTTCCATTTTATTTTATTTCATATTTTACAAATCTGTTGCAATTTCTTGCATCCAAAACAGTTGCTGGGCTACTTTTCTAAAATGCATAAAAATTATTGAATTAAAAAATAATTTGTATTTGTTTTCTTTCAATTAAAGGGACACTAAAGGCAGAATAAAAAAATAAAATAAATAACAAACATGTTATCCTTACCTCCGCTGTGCAGTTCGTTTTGCACAGAGTGACCCGGATCCGTGTCTTCTGGGGTCCCTCGGCGGCTGTCTCGGCTCCTCCTCGCAAAAGCTTTCCACGTTCATGCGAGCTCCCTCGCATGGTGGAAAGCTTTTGCGAGCGCGCTCCCGTGATACATTGGCGGCCATAGCCGCCGACTGTATCACTCGGCCCCCCACCGGCGCGCCGCGTCATCCGCTGTGATTGACAGCAGTGCCAGCCAATGGCTGCCCTGCTATCAATCCGCCCAGCTTATCCAATCAACGGCCAGGCTGGGACCCGAACAAGATGACAAGCACGCGCCCCGGGACTTTCAAACGGTGAGGTAAGTAAAACGGAGGCTCGGGGGGGGGTGGGGGGGCGGTGCTGTCAGATGTTTTTTTACCTTAATGCATAGGATGCATTAAGGTAAAAAATATTTTACCTTTACAACCCCTTTAAAAGATGATGTAATGGGGTCTGTTTGTTTATTTAATGGAACTCTTTCTGGAAATGTGTAATAAGTGGTACTAATGTACCCCATGCTAATTTCCCTAGGAAAGGGGTCAATTATCTGAGGGTCTCCTTATTATAAAGGGGGCTTTTAGATTCTGATAAGTTCCCCAAATCACAAACCCACACATCCCACATGGGAGACACAATGTGGGAATGAGGCCCTTGTCTTCTCAACATAGGGAGCCTTGCAAGGTACCTTCTAAATGTTGACAGGCATGTGGCCTAGTATAGTACAGAAAGTGTGTGTGTGTGTGTGTGGGGGGGGGGGGGCAAGCTAATTGGCCTCCATTTCTTGGGATCCCAAGTTGCATGCCTGGAAAAGGGTATGCTGGAAATTTTAAGGGGAACACCAAGCTGTTTTTTGCACATCAGGGTACAGCACACCAGGCCACATCAGGGTAAAGGGCACAGCACATCAGGGCACAGGTCACAGTACATCAGGGCACAGCACATCAGGGCACACAACATTGAGGCACAGCAGACTGGGGCACAGGACATCAGGGCACGGGACATCAGGACACATGGCACATCAGGGCATGGGGCACTTGGTGCACATCAGGGCATATTGGCACACATCGGGGCATATTGGAGCACATTGGGGCATATTGGAGAACAGCGTTTACCTGGCAGCCAGTACGCAGGAAACATCTGTAATAAGTTCTCTCTCATGTCACGCTGCCCCGGCGGCCTCTCCTCTCTTCTCGTCCATCCCAGATGATGTCACAAGCAAATGGGGATGGACGAGAAGAGAGGAGGGGTCGCCAGGGCAGCGTGACATGAGAGAGAACTTATCACACACACTGCCAATGTGGCTGCAGCGCTCCCCTCCCTCCCTCCTCCTCTACACTTCACACACAGCAGGCATCTCCCGCTGTGTGTATCAGAGCTTAGTGTGAAAACTTTGGCTGAGCTGTGAGAAAAGTCCTGCCCTCCTCCTTGATCAGCTTGTATGATAGACGCATTGTTCTGCCTATCACACAAGCTGATCTAGGAGGAGGGTGGGACTTTTCTCACAGCGCGGCCAAAGTTAACACACTAAACTCCAATACACACAGCGGGAGATGCCTGCTGTGTGTAATCCTGGGACTCACAGAGACGAGAGAGACACTGACACAGTGACACTGTCAATTTTCCCTGGTGCCGTAAGGCAAGTTCCCATGTTGCCTTGCGCTAGCGCCGGCCCTGCCTGTACACACTTCCTAATGACATCTCTCGATTCAGGTGGTACACAAAGACCCTCAGGGGTGGGGGGTGATTGGAAGGGACAACTACTTCAGGTAGAATTGAGGTGGATTGTCTGTATTTTCTATCTTTCTTTTTGTTTATCAGCTGATAAGTGTCCTTTTTCATCTTTTATGTCTACAGTGCGGTGCAGTAACTACACTTAGAGTGTGCTGTATATAATTTATGTGTTACCATTTATGTACAAATAATCGCCCTCTTACGCACGATGTTTGTTGCAATTTAATATGTTACACTGATAATTTATTAGTGACTGTACACATATATGTTGATTCTGTTATTTGGCTATATTTTTGCAAAATAATTTTGATGATGTTTATTGTCATATTGGTTTGGGGTGTCCCTCTGTGGGCCTTTGTGGTCCTCCTCCTTGCCCAGCGCAGAAAATGTGCCTCCACTCTTCCTCCTTTTGTGGGAATGTTGGCTGTGCCCTGGCTCGTGCGCCCATTAGTTTGATTCGGGTTCATTTTTCCTGTGGTGTTAGGCCAGCAAGGTGACTCTTGGTGATCGTGTCTCCAGCTCTGCCCCCCAGGGTTGTGTGGTTTCTGGATCTTCATTCTTTGGCGGCAGTGCCCTAGCACCTGCCCTTTTCTGCCATGGTGCAAGGCACTTTGGCAGGCTGTGCAATCTATTATGCTGGTACCACTATGCACAAAGTCGTCACACATCTCGGTGGGAACCTTCTATGAATGGGCACCATTTTTAGTTCTGTCTTCCCCTTACCACTGGGGCTGGACATATACATGTCTAAAAAGGAGATGTCACATAGTTGCCAGGACTTGATTCTTCTCCACAATTACAATCAGATGTACTACATTATACTCCTAAATAGTGTCCCTCTGCTATCATATAAATACTTTGCATTATGGATAGGTCATTTCTTTGGTGCTGTGCCCTCTGATGACGTTGTTTGGCTTTTGGTTGTCTGTTTGATATCCACATTTAAATGTATGTGACATCTCCTTTTTAGAAATGTATATGTCTAGCCCCAGTCACTCTACGGTATCGGTGGACATATAGAGATACATATAGACCCTTTATAGAACAATTTTTAATACTTGGATTTTGGTGCCAGTTTTCATTTTTTAGAACATATGCCTCCCTTATGTACACTTGCTCCATTAAGGCTTCATGTACGCTAGCAGATCCTAAACTTGAGTTTAGGAGCTTTTGTCTTTTTTTTGGGCGTTTTGGCCCAAAAAAATATGGTGTTCAGGATAGGAACGTCTTGATCACCGGCCTTGGGAAACCGCAAAACCATGGCAAAATCACAGCATTTTACGTTTTCCTACAGCCGCTGTAAATGTAGACAGGGTGTACAGTACATGAAGCTTTATGTGGGAGTTTATTATCAGCAAGACTTATTTATTGAGAAGAGTAGAAGAGGGCGCTAATAATAATAATACCAATAATGCGATACCTCTCAGTGGGAGGATTGCAATGGTATGATTAAAGTATATATTAAATAAATTAATTTAAACACTCCAGTGGACAAAATACAAATATATCAATATTAAATTAATTATATCTCTACCATTAATATACAGTGATTTACCATACACAGGTGAGTTATTAAATACAGCAACTAAGTGATAGAAAATGTGTCCAATAAACAAAGTCAAACAAAGACGTGTCTCTTGAATGACACCTCAAAGAAATTGCATCAAGTGAAAAAACAAAGTCCATAGGTGATTGCCTTCGCAGGTGAATTCAATCCAAAATCATGCAAAAAGAGTCTATGTGATACTGCAACCACCATAATTTACTGAGACTTCACCCGATGTGCTCTTGACAAGGGATATGCTTACCAGATGCAGTGGCCCCTTTAATTAAAAAGGGGGTCGTTAGAGCTGAGCAGGTCTAAGTGCAGCAGTCTGAACGGTGGTGTACAGTGTGCAGGCACTTAGACCTGCTCAGCTCTAATTTTTAATTGATTTTAATTAATTTTTAATTAATTTTGGATTGAATTCACCTGCGAAGGCAATCACCTATGGACTTTGTTTTTTCACTTGATGCAATTTCTTTGAGGTGTCATTCAAGAGACATGTCTTTGTTTGACTTTGTTTATTGGACACATTTTCTATCACTTAGTTGCTGTATTTAATAACTCACCTGTGTATGGTAAATCACTGTATATTAACGGTAGAGATATAATTAATTTAATATTGATATATTTGTATTTTGTCCACTGGAGTGTTTAAATTAATTTATTTAATATATACTTTAATCATACCATTGCAATCCTCCCACTGAGAGGTATCGCATCCTCCCACTGAGCGGTATCGCATTATTGGTATTATTATTATTAGCGCCCTCTTCCACTCTTCTCATTCCATTGCACTATATATTTATTTTGTTACAGAGGAGCTGCTTGTCACTATAAGTATTCAATAGTACTTCACTTTGTGATCAATTATTACTTATTTATTTGGCGCGGAAATACACCCTATTCACAAGACTTATTTATTAATGTAGGATTTTTGTAGATTGACTATAAAGGTTATACATGTAATGATATATTGTGGATATCAGTGTGGCACTAGGCAACCATTTTGATATAGGGCTGTTATTAGTATATTACTTACCAGTATTTATTCTATTACTTTGGTTGGTACCCACAAGTTCTTGCTGTGGAGGGGACCCTGGGTTCCAAGAAGGGGACTACATCAAAACCTTTGAACAAAAGTGCTGTTTTTATGGGCTGGCATATACATATGTCCATATGTGTGTTGTTAAGTCTATTGTGATGTTCACCTATACTTATTAATACGTGGAATATGTTATATCAATGGTTGTTACAGTATGCTTTTCAGTGAACAGATTCTCTTCTCTCCTGAGGAAGAAATCATTTTTGAAATGTGTCGGGAATTAGGAGAGTCTTTACAACAACAACTATGACCCTATACTTACACTGTTAGCCTTTTGAGCTTTTTAATGATTTGCATAATAACTTAAAAACCTTAATTTTTATGAATACCTTAAAAATCCCATCTAGATATGTTTGCTATTTTTGAAAGTGAAGTGAAACTTTTACCCCTCGTTCACAAATTTGAAGAATTACTTCACAAAGTGAACATCTTTAGGTTTTGTTGAAGGCCACAAGATTATTTATATCAACATGCTTAACTTTGGCTGATCTGTTTGGGAAACACAAAAAAAGGTACATTACAAGCATGCCCCTATGCTCAAATCATTACAATAACATTATTCCCACTTCAACATAACCAGTGCTGGGGTAAGGATACATTATAACCTAAGATTGGTGTTGGTTTAAGAAAGGAGTCTAGGGTGTAAACTTAGCCACCTAAATCAACACATAGCTTGACCTCATTTATTAAGCTATGTGCTAATTTACGTGCAAAGTAAATTGCCTTAACTCCTTGGATAAATAAACACCAATGTAATTGTAAGTGATGCCTACTTCCATAATACATTTCACATACAATTGAGAACTTTCATTTTTGACTGTACCTAAAAGAAAAACAGATCTGATGGTGAGAAATAATTGACAGGTGGCAGGATCTCCGTCATCAGACTCTGGAAGAGAATGGGCATTCCCTTGGCCTGCTGCCATTGCCTTTAGGAAATGCCATGCAAAAAAAACACATAACAAAAAAAAGCATTGCTTGAATAAAAAACATTCAATGAGAACACACTAACACAGTGTGCATGTCATTCTTGGGGATGTGGTCATCAGAGGAAATGCAGATATTGGCAGGCAAGCGGCTGGTTCAGGCAGAGTGGTGCTAGGAAGCTGCTGGGAGGCTGGATGGAAGAACATGAAGACTGCTGGGAGCTGGGAACTAATCTGGCTCTGTGGTGACTATCTATCTATCTATCTATCTATCTATCTATCTATCTATCTATCTATATATCTATCTATATATCTCTATATATAATTTTTTTTTAGATCCTTTTCCTTAACAGTAATGGAAAAACTCTATAGAAGTTTTCTCTTCTTTTTTTGGGGTATTCATTCATTATTGTTTTATTGGTTGTGACATCAGAGGAGACAGTACCAGCAATGTATACGATTGGTCTGATTGGATTGGATGGTGTATAGGAGGCTGAACAAGTTTATTGGGAATTACAAACTATTGTGCATTTTCAAAATGTGAGTTGCTTATTTCCTGATGTAGTAATATCAAAATTAAACTCTATTCGAGTTTTCTTTTTTCTTTGAAATATGTGGATGAGACTCTTTTTTTTACATTCTGCAATTAGCCCTTTAAACTGCGACAGGCAGTGGGCGAGGATGTTTACATTCCGTGGCTGCAATGCTTCACCCGCCATGTAACACTTGCTACACATTCAAGTAAATGGGGAAGAGCCACAAATGCGTGTCATCACTTCCTCACCGCCTGTCAGTAGCCTCTGGAGCATGATCCAATGCGGATGAAGGGGAGGAAGGGGAGATTTAGACGCATGTTTAAATCTACTCTTAACCACTTGCCGACCAGCCAGCCGCCACCGCCGACAGTGGCAGGTTGGCTCCCCATGCCCAAATCGCCGCTACCTGTAGAAGTTACTGCACGATTTCTGCCAGGCACCCGTGTGGCAAATCACTGTAGTTGTCACTTCTGCTACAATGATCACTGCTGTCTGCTGGGACTTGTGCCAAATGGCTGCCCTGCTTCATAGTAACTACAGGGTGTTACTTGCTCAGCACAAGCACCAGTCACAGAATGCCTTGCGTTTTTCTCAATGCATACAAAGAGTTTGCTAATTATACAAGGTGGAGATTGTGTTGTCACTGCCCTGCCTTGTCATCTTGTCCAATCAGAGAACACCTTTCATCCACTGAAAAAATGACAGGGCATTTTGTGAAGGGCGAATGTGCCAATTCGAGCACTCCTCTGTGTTTACCTTCAGCAAGGCAACCACTCAGCACAGGGCCCAGAAGACAGATCGCTGTAGCAAATGCAACTACTATACTGTACTATTTTCATCACCACAGTGGTTTCAGAGGCATGGCATATGCATGCTTACTTTTGTCCAAGCTAGCGTGAAGTAACTATGCAATGAATGCCATACCTGAAGTTCAGCTTTACCCCTGGAAGTACAGGAGGCCCCACTGCATAGGTACATTTTGCCTTATTCCTGGAGTTCAGCTTTACCCCTGGAAGTACAGGCGGCCCCACTGCATAGGTACATTTTGCCTTATTCCTGGAGTTCAGCTTTAAAAGCAACATGACATTAGCTTGATTTGCCCTTTAAGAAATGGCAAGTAGACATAACCTAATATTATGGGTGATTGATGAGGTGGTCCTTCTACATCCAAGCATAGTAAGAAATAGTCTACTTAGCTTACATAGTTACAGTGTTTGGCAGCTATGCCAATGGCATTCATATCAATGTATGCTGGTTAAGAGCATACATGTCATTACCGCTTTTGCCTGTTGTCATGTTATTGCATAACTAAATCAAGAACAGAGATTTCACCAGCACACAACCTCACATACCTTCATATGTTGTCAGATTGTACAGTCAAAATGATGTCAGTTATGATAAAGTGGAACAACTATTTAGATTGATCTACATCTGGGCCTTACTTGTATAAGGTTCGGTATTATTGCAAAAAACAAAAGGAGCTCCCTAGGTTTATATTACCATGTATAACATTTCATTTTATTTTATTATGATATATATTTAAAGTATAGAAGCAAAATAAAAAGTCCATAGAAAGAAATAAAACATGTTTTTACTTTATGCATAGATTACGGAAAATCATAAAACATTTAATACTGTCATTTTACAAAAGATACAAAATATAGCTATCCATTTTAGCTTCAGATATTTTGGAATGTTTGTTTGTACCAGAAACCTGCCAAAACCTAAAAAGACATGTGAGTTTCACAATACATGCCTCTGTTCCCCCAATTATCACCTTTCCCTAACATATTTCATCACTCTAGTGCAGTGTTTCTCAACTCCAGTCCTCAAGGCGCACCAACAGGTCTTGTTTTCAGGCTTTCCATTATTTTGCACAGGTGATTTTATCAGTTTCACTGCCTTAGTAATTACCACAGCAGTTTCATCTGAGGGAAATCCTGAAAACATGACCTGTTGGTGCGCCCTGAGGACTGGAGTTGAGAAACACTGCTCTAGTGGACCTTCCCCCAAAATAAAGTAAATGATTCTTTCAAAACATTTCTAAAATGGTAATATTTTTTTTTTTACTGTTCACATCAGGCTTCACTGTCCTTGAATTCGTTACATTTTTTTTAACGCAACACACTTCTTTCAGTGGTCATTGTTGGTAAGGACAGAGTAAGAGTAAGTTGGTAAGGACAGAGTAAGCTCTCTCACTTTACGTCCTGGATTAATAATCTTCCACACCCCCCAGTCTTCTCTAAAGGCATTTTCCCAGAGATCTTGTAAGAGTTCACAAAAACTTTTGAGATCTCACAACATACAGATGAGCTTACCTAGAAAGGCTCTGGGGATGTGGGGGGCAGCTGTGAGGCCGGGGCAACATCACCAGTGCCTCACTAAACCAGAAAGTGAAATGTGTGTAAAGGTAAGTAACAAAGTAAGAGCTTGTTTACACTTGTTGGGAAGCGGCTGGGGAGTTGTGTTTTTATTACACCCCAACCAATGCCCCTTAAGCTACATGCAAATGTGAGTAAATGTAGGTAAATCTAAGTAACTACTGCACTATTGTATTCTGCCACCATCAGAATACAATGATTACTGCCCAAGGCTATAGCCTCTGCAGTGATCACATAAGAAAAACCGGCTGATTGTATTGAAGTCCATCGATAGATCAACTTCAGTATAACCAGCCTGCTCATAGATAGATTGAAATTCGACCAGTTCCTGCTGAACCAGATGAATTTCAATCCATCTTCCTTTGGAGAGATTCATTCTTACTTCCTGTTCTGTTTTGGGGACAGGAAGTAAAGGGAAATCCCCATGACAAGACAAAAATACAATAAATAAATAAAAATGACACAGAGCCATTCACCATAACCATTCACATTTCTATCTACGCTAAAAATGTTTGTCGATACCTTGTGGAGCCTCCGTGAATGCTTACAGGCTAATTTACACCAGATGCTGCCTCATTGAAATGTCATACAGATATTTCACTAAATTCGATTGGCCACCACGAGGTGCGAGGAGGTGGATTGCCTCGTACTGCACTGAAAAAAAGTACCGCCTGCACCGTGTGAATGACATCCACAAAGTGAATTTGTATATACAAAAACCCCTTAAAGTACCTTAAAGGAAAGATTTTTAGAGAGAAACAAGAAGGCTGCTACTGCAGACCTCTCATTCTTATAATGTTAGTTGCCTAGCTTTCATGCTGCCAACCCAGAACAAATACACAGATAAAGACATTCGACTTGATGTCGACTGTCCTGATCTGCATACTTGATTCCGAAGTATTAAAGAGGGTGTGTCAGCATAACAGTAAGCCAACTGGCATTTTCAGAAGAATATCAGCAATGGCAATCGTATAATTGTATAATCTAATTTAGATCTACCATCAACTACATAGTTAAAGAGCCTGGGCCGAATTCACAAAGAGTTCACAAAGAGTTACGTCGGCGTATCAGTAGATACACCGACGTAACTCTGAATCTAAGCCCGTCGCAAGTTTAAGTGTATGCTCAAACTGAGATACACTTAAACCTAGCTAAGATACGACGGCCTGCGCCGTCGTATCTTAGGCAATTTTTCCGCTGGCCGCTAGGTGGCGCTTCTGTTGTTTTCGGCGTAGAATATGTAAATGACTAGATACTCCGATTCACGAACGTACGCTTGCCCGTCGCAGTAAAGATACGCCGTTTCTGTAAGAGATACGCTGCATAAAGTTAAAGCTGCCCCCTAGGTGGCGTAGCCAATGTTAAGTATGGCCGTTGTTCCCGTGTCGAAATTTGAAAATTTTACGTTGTTTGTGTAACTCGTCTGTGAATGGGCCTGGACGTAATTTACGTTCACGTCAAAACCAATGACGTCCTTGCGGCTTACTTTGGAGCAATGCACACTGGGAAATTTCACGGACGGCGCATGCGCTGTTCGTACAAAACGTCAATCACGTAACATAAAACACGGCCCCTCATCCTCATTTGAATTAGGCGAGCTTACGCCGGCCCCATTTACGCTACGGCGCCGTAACTTAGGAGGCAAGTGCTTTGTGAATACAGCACTTGCCTCTCTGACTTACAGCGGCGTAGCGTAAATACGATACGCTGCGCCGCCGTAAAAATGCGCAGATCTACCTGAATCCAGCCCCCTGTCTATTTTGATATAAATGCAATAAATTGTTTAGGTTTATCCTTATATTACATAGTTTTGGTAAGTCTAAAGGAGATTTAACAGACATTGTACACCCAGACTGTATAGTGTATGGGCAGCTTTAATTCTTAAAGTAGACCTAAACTCAGTCAAAACTCATTTAGGTTTCAACACGTTAATCTAATTTCAAGTAGTTTTAATTTTTCTTTAAATTGGCAGTTTTTATTAACACAGTACCTTGTGATCCTGCCATAAAGGTCAATGTTCAAAAACATCCTGGTATGGAGTGACAACAATCATTCAGTTGTGCTCCTGTTTTGTCACCCTGTCCCATACACCCCTGATGGAGGCTTATAGAGGGCAGGTCATCCCACATTTGCTAGGCATAGTTTACTATTGTCACTATCAGCAAAGCGGTCCAGAGCAATCCTTTGCTGCCAATGTAGTAGCAAGTGTCAGTATGTTTTGGGCTACTTTCACACTGGGGTTGGGGGACTTTAGCAGTAAAGTGCCGCTAGTGCTGCTGTAATAGCGGCACTTTTCGGCCGCTATCAGGATGCTTTTAACCCCCGGCTAGCAGCCGAATAAAGGACTAAAAAAGTACGCTGCCGAAGCGCTTTGTAGGCACTTCGGCAGTGCTGCCCAATGAATTCAATGGACAGGGGTGGTATACACTGCTCCCGCACCGCTCCAAAGATGCTGCTTGCAGGACTTTTTTTCCTGTAAGCGCACTGATCCAGTGTGAAAGCATTTGAGATTTCACACTGGGGCTGCAGAAGAGGCAGTTTACAGGCACTTTTCATGTGCTATTTTTAGCACAAAAACGCCTGTAAAACGCCTCAGTGTGAAAGTAGCCTTAATGCACAACATCAGACCACACAAGTCCCAAAGGAGCCTTTAAACTCTTCTCCTAAAATGTTACCTCCTAATCTAACTATAAAATGTACTCCTAACTATATCTGGACCCAAAAAAGTAGACTAACAACCACTTGAACCTTTAGGCCCCGTACACACGTCCGAGGAACTCGACGGGCAAAACTCATCGTTTTGCTCGTTGAGTTCTGTGTGAAGCCACCGAGGATCTCGGCGAGCCAACTTTCCTCATTGAACAACGAGGAAATAGAGAACATGTTCTCTATTTGGCTCGACGAGGAACTCGTCGGCTTCCTTGGCCGAAAGTGTACACACGCCGGGTTTCTCTGCAGAATTCAGCTCCGATCGAGTTTCTGGCCGAATTCTGCCGAGAAACTCGGTCGTGTGTACGGGGCCTGAGGGTAATACTTACCTTAAAGTGTAATTTCACCTTTTCATAAAAAAATGAAATTGTGAACACATTACATCCTGTAAACCTGTTGTGGTCCTTACAACGGGGACCAGGGGTGGGGGGTGAGGGTCTAGTGTCTTAGGGTGAAAAGGTGAACTTACCCTTTAAGTGTTGACATTCTTACATACAACTCCTTAAATATATTTTTTTGCTGTGTATCTGACTGAATTAGGTTCACACTGACCCCTCTAGTTCAAAAAGCCTTTTAGAGCGGTAAATGCCCATATGGGATGACACATCCTTCAGGAAGTGTTAATGCAGCTGGGCTACTGTAGTTTTACTACACCACTGCTCCATCACTATCAAATAGAAATTACAAAATTGCGTTGATTTACTAAAGGCAAATCAGCTGTTCACTTGGCAAGGGAATTTTCCCTTAGCTTAGCAAAAAATCACGTTGCACAGAACACCCATGGAAAAAAAAAACGTTTGCTTGCACATGATTGGATGGTGGAAGTCAGCAGAACTTCACCTCATTTACTAAGCTGCGGGAAAATTTGCTTGCAAAGTGAACAGCCTATTTGCATTTAGTAAATCAGCCCCAATGTCTTTAAATAAATTAGAACATTTCAGTTAGGCCCCTTTCACATTGAGGCGGTTTTCATGCGGTACAGCGCTAAAAATAGCGCTGCTATACCGCATGAAAAAACCTGCCCTGTAGTGTTCAATGTGAAAGCCCGAAGGCTTTCACATTGAAGCGGTGTGCTAGCAGGAACGCTCCAAAAGTCCTGCTAGCCGCATCTTTACCGCGATATAGGAGCGGTGTGTTCACCGCTCCTATACCGCGCCTTCCCATTGAAATCAATGGGAAAGCGCGGTAATACCGCCCGCAACACGGGCGGTATTAACCCTTTTTCGGCCACTAGCGGGGGTTAAAACCTCACCGCTAGCGCCCGAATATCGCGGTAAATACGACGCTATAGCCGCGCTACAAATAGCGCGGATATACGGTCACCGAGGCTCCACGCCTCAATGTGAAAGAGGCTTAATACTTAGCTTATGTAAAATCAAGCAATGAATAAAAATAGTTGGTTACGCCCCACTCAAATATTGGTTGAAGTAAAAAATAAAAAAACACTGAAATGTTGCACACAGTAAGAGCAGCAGGTATCACATATACATACGGTATATACATAAACCTATTTGTAGACTATATATATATATCTGTAAATACCCTGTGAACATAAGAAAATAGATTTTTATACATTCATTTAAAATTCTAAAAAAGGTGTAACAATTCTTCCGGCTAACACAGTTCTGTACATACATTTGTTATAAACATCTCATATTTTACACAATAATTACATATAAAACACAAACCAACTATACTTTATATCTGAATGGTTGGAATTAATTGTACATTTCCAAAACTTGGCAGTACTTAAAGGCCCCTCCTGTTTCTCTGTCTTCAACTATAAAACTACATATCTATTTGGGGATGTCTTGAATCCATAAAGTCCAGAGAACTTGTACACATTTTCTCTTGACTGTCGGCAGCCAATCAGGGAAGCTTGTAAAGTGTCCAAACTACTCACAGCACCGGTGGGACATATCTGGCTGAGTTAACCAGTTCTCCATGCCTGATTGTCATCTTCTATTTGCATGCACATATTCTGCTGAGAAGGATTTCAGAATAGACCTGATTCACTGGACCCTGAACATGATATAGGGATTTCAGATTTGACGGAATGTCTGGGACTTGAGGAAAGTTTTTGCCGCCAAGTGTATAGCTTTTTAATAACTTCATTTTGTTTTCTTTCTTGGTTTTCACAACCTAAAAAATGATGTACACAAAGAATGTCAGAAATGTCATAACTATTTTATAACTTCTTCCATGCTCTGCCAAAGGAAAGTTTTTATTTTTGTAAATAGAGATTGATTGCACAAGAAGGTTCATCTATGTTGAGTGCATGTTATCTGCTCTGCATTGCAAATTTTGTTATAACGACCCTCTTAAAAATTACACTGTGTCCATAAAATCAAACCATCGTGTCTAGTTATACAGTAACACCATAAGGTTCATGAGAAACATAGAGAGTTTTTAGTTTAAATGCAAGTCAGGATCTCTAAAATACATTGATGTTGCTTGATGTTTAAGCTTGGAGTCAGGGCTAAAATTAAAGTTAATTCTCCCTTTAGGCATCAATAAATAATTATGTAATTTGAAAAATGCCCTAATCTTTTGTCTCCACCTATGTTTTGTAAAGAATGAATATCAGGATCTTTTATTGGAGAAAACATGCCACTTATTTTATGTGCAATACTCCACCTGAACTGTAAACGCCACCAAAATGGAGGTTTCAAAGAATATGTGATAACTGAATGCTAAGTTGTCTCCAAAGTTTGACAGTTCTGAAAAAAAACTATCCCCCTTCTGGCATAACTCATTTTGTGGTTTGGTATTACTACACCTGATTTCACATTGAAGCTGAGCTTCAGGAATTATTTTTATTGCATTCTTTCATTGGTCCACTTTGGCACAATGTAAATATGCATATCTCATACCTGATGGACTGCTGGAGAAGCTGTAAATCAGTGTACTAGTTGGCGCTATGGTCATTTGTTGATTTATAGTTGTCATTCTTCATCAGTACATAATCAAATATGTGTGGTGGGCCCAACATTTGTCATGTCAGTGTTTCTAATTACATTCCTAAATGGACCACAAATTACGCTCGCCAGCTTAAGAACACCATTGCTACCAAATGATCTTGGACCTCATGATTTGTAGATACATTGTGGATATGCATATGATACTCTTCTATTCAATCATAATTGTCCTCTACTCTTTGTAGAGTTTTGGAGACAGGCCATGCAATCAGTCTTCAAGTGTCTGAGCAAGCCTATCTAACAAGGCTAACCACAATTATGGTTATAAATGTTGGCAAGCGATGGTGCTATTTATAAAACTTATGCTGGAACTTGATGTTCATTTGTTAAACTGGTAATGCACCAATTTTACTAAAGTCAAAACAGATCTTGTCTGGTATTTTATGGTGTGCAAGTCACATACATATGCACTCACTAAGTAATAATGTGGTGTAAATTAAAGTTTAGTTAATGTATATCTGTAGATAAGACCTGTATCGTATTGATTTGCATGTCTTGTCTTATGTAATGCAAGCTTCTGTGCAGTTTATGCTTTTGAATCTTCTGGCAATTAATGTAGTTATGACGTGCAGTGCTACTGTATATGTGTAACACTATGGAACTGTAAGACTGAGGATTCACAGTGTGTCAAAGACAAGACATTCAGTACAATGACAATATATTGGTACTGCGTACCATATTTCTGTAATATAGCTATGATCTGTTGAACGATAATATTGTACATTTTGCATTTGGAGCTGGTTTATTACATGGATGTCATGGTGAAATGTTAATTATGCATCCATTTCACCAGAAATTCTGTACTGGTCTACAACAGTCCACAGCTAAATACCAGTCAAAAATGGTTTTCATTTTGGACAGAGTGGGCAAGAGTTAGAACCTCCATACATTTTCTATTGCTGTTTGTGATTCAACTGGGGAGATTTCCCCTCACTAACTGACCCAGAATAAACAGGAACAACAAAAAGATACCAATAAAAAGCTGAGGTTCTAGCCTTTTACCAGTCTACTAAATCAGTGGTCATCAACCCTATCCTTGGGGCCCACTAACAGGCCAGGTTTTATGTATTACCCTGGGGAGCTGCAAACTAGAATTCTGCAATCACTGAGCAGCAAATATCACCTGTGACGCATTTCAGTTATCTTGCAAACCTGACCTGTTAGTGGGCCCTGAGGACAGGGTTGATGACCACTGTACTAAATAGTTTTAAAGAAGGTATTTTGTTAGACATTGGCGCGAAAACAGTATTGCATGATTTATACAAATTGCACTTTAAAAAGAACCTGAAAATTCATGTTGGAAAGCAGTGGAAATTTCGCACAAAACAACTAGATACAGTAAATATTGATTACCATTTACAAAGTCGATTATCTTCCTGTTGATTATCTCACTATCATAAGCTACCGTGACCCTTAAAATACTTTTATCAGGCACACACAGTCATTGTTTTATCCTTCTTGCTAACACTATTTTAAAGAGTATCGCACGAGAGCAAGCAAACTAAGGAGCTAGAGAGCAAGAGAGCAAACAAACTAAGGAGCTACTGCCAAACCATCATTTACACTAGTTTTTAGAGATCACTATGGAATAAATTGCACCTTAAATATAATAAATTAAGAAAATATCCTTACATGTTTTTTATATTACACTTTAATCTTTGAACAAAATTACAAACACAATTTAAGATTTTACATTTAGGTTTTATATATTAAATCCATTAAGGTTTTTTCAGTTATCAATTATGTGGAAATGCTGTCAGGTAAGAGAATTTTGTCCAGTAAAAACCATTCAGAATCCATCTTCATCTCAGTCTCCTAGTCATTACACACATTGATAGAGACAAATTAGGTCAATAAAGTTTTGCAGCAATTACTCGAACATGAAGCCAAAATATGTGATTTATTTATTCATTTAATTTTTTGCCCAGAAAACAGTCATCTTCTAATCAGATAGTAATAATCCCAGCAGACTACATTTACAGTGTAGCTACAGATGATGGCTGTTTACAATTAGACTGCATGAAAATGCCAATTTATTGTACAGACATTTTGTACTAGACATTGGGTAGAAAGAAGCATTTGGGGACTGGAATATTATACATATGAGGTTATAGTACAATTGTAACATAATAAAGATGCATTTTTAACTATGCAATAACCGCTGCTCTCTTTAAATCCTTTTATTTTAAAATGATAAATGGACCCTCACAGTTCAAAGAGAATATGATACTTGAAAAAAACAAGTAAATGTTAAAGAGGTGGAGACCAAGCAAAATTTGGCAATATTAGTGATCAGGGTAGTTGCCATTGATGTATGATCTGTGTGGTGTATGGGACCTCATCAAAGAAATCTAGACTACAAACACATTTAATGTTTTCCTGCAACTGTGTGATTTAAGCCGCATCATGTACTAAAGGCTTATTTGCACTTATTCAGGCTCAGTAATTGACTTGCATATTGACATGGCCACTAATTATTTGCTTAGCGCAAAGTAGAGTGACGTGCCATCAAATCAGACATGAGTTGTCAAACTAGCAACAGTGAGCTATCAGAATATTTAAATAAATTCTATATGATTTAGTACTATGTATGTTGATATACCACGGGTACACCCTTCCTTTAATGTTGATGTCAATTGCCAATTATCTGTCTTTTGAGTTATTGTACATAACTTTATTGCTTTTATCAATAAAATCAATAAAAAATGTTTTTGAAAATAATAATTCCGTATGATTTGTTCACAAAAATAGTGAACAAAAAAGGCAAGTATCCAAATTAAATTAGAATTCACAACTGGAAATTCTTACTATAATGTGCGGTTCTTGGACCTTTCAGTATATAACCTTACATCTATAATGTAAATGGATTTCATGTGGAGCCATTCCCAACATTTAATTGTTAGCTTTGAGTAGAGAAAAGAAGGATTTTGTCCCAGTGAACTAAAAAACTTACCAGAGGTTCCAACTTCAGTTAAAAAGTATTATTTATCACAGTATGTGTGACCACTGGAGAGATTTTCTCACAATTACTGATATGGTTGTGGCCAACAGGAAATAAGGAAAGATTTTTTCAATGGTGATCCAAGCAGCAATTAAAATCTCCCCTAAGCTCTAACACATCCCCACTCTATCCAAAGCTAAAAAAAGCAATAAAAAGCATCTACCTCTCTTCTCAAAAGTGGGTACTGATCCAACATTGTGCTTGCTGTAAGATTCTATGTTTCAATTAAATGATCATCAACTAAAACGCTAACCCCAAACAAAGGGGATTTGAACTTTTATACTTTAAAAATAATTCAGTAGCTACATGCTGGGTTTAAGACAGTAGGGTTGATTTACTAAAGTCAAATAGACTGTACACTATGGAAGGGTATTTGCACTTTGCAGACAATTTTCTCTGGAGCTTAGTGAATGTGGTGACATTTCATGATACAAAAATACCCAAGCATATGCAAGAAAAAAAACAGCATTTTTTGCTTGCACATGATTGGATGATGGAAGTCAACAGGACTCATCTCATTCACTAAGCTCTGGGAATGATTTCCTTGTTGCAACATGAAACTACCCTTGCAAAGTGAACAGTCTTTTTGCCTTTAGTAAATCATCCTCAGTGGTTCTGACTTACAATTGCTGCTACAAACATGCCTAGCCTGCACTGGAAAGGGCTACATTTATGAAGCTCTATATGGCTGGCGCTAATATGACATGGTAGCTTACCATAGGAACATCTGATCATTGACAGTGGTTTGGAAAATCCACCAGCTAAGTAGTATTAAAGTAGTCCACTTTTTAAAATTGAGCTTGTATGTGGATAATGTTGGTTGCTTTTCAAGGTCAATGATTACTTTGTAATTAGCCAGGGGAAAATTTCAGGACTTTTCAGTCTGTAAACATGACTAATACACCAGAATTCAACACAAGATGACAAAAGCCAAAATAGCGGCCACACGCGTAATAGCAAGCCAACAATCATGGCAGCTTTCTGCTCGGCCGCGGGGCAGTAACCCAATTTTTTTGTTAAATATACATCTGTCTACCACTGTAAAAGATCAATACTCTGGTTCAGGGGCAATTGCTTGAGGCACATGTGTGGGAGTACAAAAAAAAATGGTAAGCTAGAAATAAAGGCACTTAATGTTTAAGAAGTCCTTATTTTATTTGTATTATTTAAAAAAATGTAATCTTAAAAAAGTCCCTCATTGTAAATCTATTGTCAATCACAATGACGAATAAAAACACAGATGACCAACTACAATGGTATTCATAGCAGGATGATAACTCCATGAGCTGTTTTCAGCTACATAAAGGAAAGGGACAGAAATGGTGGTGACATCATTGACCAAATATGGCCGTGGCCACGGCCATATTCAATGCAAGAGGCTTCCCAAGGGACCAGTGACAGCAGGAAGCTGTCATATATAGAAGTAAAAATATCCCTTTTTTATATGGTTGCCGAAAAAGGGAGCAGAACGGGCAGAGTTCGGGCATTTGTACGGAGTAAAATAGAACATGTTCCCTATGTAAACTCTGATGGAATTCATCGGAATTTCCGATGGGGCACACACACGGTCGGAATTTTCGATGGAAAAAGTCCATTGTGTGTACGGGGCTTTGGTCAAATTTTGCTTGGGAGTAGTAAACAATTTGAATGTTTTATACAGTTCCATGGCTCCTGTCTATTTAATTTAAATTGTATGCACATTTTCAGATACAGGTGACTTTTTGTGAAATGTTCTTTTTAAGATGTACCATTATAGGAATTGTTATACCATTGCGTGCCTCTTTATTGTTGATCAATATCCCCTTTGAAGCATTTGTAATATGAGGCATTCCTGTTTTTTTTTTGTGGTTGTAAACCCTTACATACCCAACAAAGTGACTGGCCTCAGGTGATACACTGATTAAATTCCTCTCTTCCATTCAAAATTTAGAGTTTATTCAGCTTGTCTGTGCACCCAAGGAAAATGCATACAAAAAGGCATGTAAAATGTGTAAAATGCCCAAAAATTACTTGAAATTAAATCACAATATCTGAACATGGAACATTATTTTTTGTGTACATACCTCATGATAGTGGCATCCACATTTTCCACGTAAGAATTCCTTATATCGACCCATAGTGACACTAAATGTATCCACTACTTCATATCCATAAAGTGCAGCAGTCTTTAGGATTAGTTTGTTTTCATGAGATAGCTGTCTTACTTGCATCTGTGTATAAAAGTTATATAAATATACGTATATTATACATTTACTACAGTATAATACATCAACTGATCCCACATATTAGGTTTCTTAAGAAATCTGAAAAGGACATCAGTGAGTTATACAACCAAACTACACTATGAACTAATATAACACTGTTCTGATGCTGTAAATCCAGAAGAAGGCCAAGGAACCTAAGTGAAACATTTGGAAAATTTCACCTCATGGGAATTTACAGTATTTTTGCACATATGTTTATTTTTTATTTTGCTTAGGACTGAAGATGAAACAAATGCTAAAACATGCTATTTCTATTGCTTTATTGTCAAGTAAATATGAAATATTGTACATTAATAGTTAAGATTTGCCGCGTTAACCTTTTCAAGTTGCAGGGTAGTCAACCTTCATAGCAGACCAAATTTTGAAGTTTTGTTATGAACTCAACAATAACCTTTTGACTGTTTTGTTTACTGTTTTTTTTTTATCACATATGGGTTTTTTATTTTGTAACTTGTTTTTAAATCAGTATGAACATATTTCCTATAATAATTAGAGAAAGGGGAAAAAATGCAGTTTTAATGTGACATATTTTGCATAATTAATACTGTTCCAAATATTTGTATTCTCTAGTTTTCCTGATTACAGGGACACAAGCCCAACCCCTTGTGAATGAGTCAGAGATAAGACACCGTCTTCTCCCATCTTAACGCATTTTGCTCTGCCCCTCGTCCCTTTCAACTGCCACAAAATGGGGTTGAACTAAAGAAATAGTAACTGTTCACTTAGAAAAGGGAAAGTTCACTTAGCTTAGTAAATATGATGAACCTGTATTCCTTGTAATCATCCAATCACATGCAAGCCCAAATTAATTTCTTTACATTTTTCTTGCATGTGATTGGGTACTGAAAGTGAACACAAGTGGGAAAAGTTAACAAATCAGGTACAAGCATAGTACTAAACAAGAGACAGAGGTCTGAATACAACATACACCAAGATTTTGGAGTTGAGCTGAACAGATTTATGCATTTGAAGTAATGTAATATTGTTTAGCTTAAAATGATTCTGTAACTACAGTAAATATAACATGAAAACTGTAATCTAAGTCATACAGCTGTTTTATCTAGATTGGTGTTTACTTCCTATTTGGGAATGTGGTTTCAGCTTCTAAACATCATTTAGTTTGTAAGCTCATCCAAATGCAGCATTTGGAATCTCACAGTTGACTCATTGGTTCCTATGTGTTCTTTGTTGTTCATCTTAAATCTCCTATTATTATTATTATTATTATTATACAGGATTTTTATAGCGCCAAAACAGTTTATGCAGCGCTTTACAATATAAAAGGGAGACAATACAGTTACAATACAATAAAATACAAGAGGATTACGAGGGCCCTGCTCAGAAGAGCTTACAATCTAATAGGGTGGGGCAGGTGGTACAAAAGGTTGTAACTGTGGGGAATGAGCTGATGGAAGTGGTAAAAGATTAGTTGGAGACATAATAGGCTTCCCTGAAGAGATGAGTTTTCAGGGATCGCCTGAAGGTAGCAAGAGTAGGGGATAGCCGGACAGGTTGAGGTAGCAAGTTCCAGAGGATGGGAGAGGCTCTGGAGAAATCCTGGAATCACTAACTTTTATTTAAGGTGGAACTAAGCCTGTTAATTTAACGGTTTCCCAACACAGTTACATTCAAGGCATGCAAAAAATTGATTATAATAATAATTATAAAAATAACTGTCACAATTGCTTGTGCTCTCAACCAAACTGTCACGCCATCAAATGGCTGGTTTAAAATCTGCATTGTGTGCAACATCATAACAGCTTGGTATCAAACAGTGCAGTTTCCTTGGCTTTAAAGGGTTTTGTTCCTCCCTGCTTTCGGACCACCCACCGCACATATACTGCGGCAGGGCGCAAAACAACATACCTGTACATTGTTCGGTCCTTCCAGGTCTAGGGCGCGGGTGTTTGCTGCCAGAGACCTGCGCCTGCTGTGATTGGACACTTAACCCTTTGATCACCCCTGATGTTAACCCCTTCCCTGCCAGTGTCATTTATACAGTGACAGTGCATTTATTTAGGACTGATCACTGTATTAGTGTCACTGGTCCCCAAAAAGTGTCACTTAGTGTTAGATTTGTCTTTCGCAAGGTCGCAAATCACTGATCTCCACCATTACTAGTAAAACATATTAGAAAAAAAAGTCCACAGTGCTATCCCATAGTTTGTAGATACAATACCTTTGGCGCAACCCAATCAATATATGCTTATTGGGATTATTTTTTACCAACAATATGTAGCAGAATAGATATTGGCCTAAACTGTTAAAGACATTCAAAAAAATACAAAAAAAATTATTGGATGTGTTTTATAGCAAAAAATATATATATATATATTTTCAAAATTGTAAGAATCTTTTGGATTATAGCACAAAAAATAAAAACGGCAGACGTAATCAAATACCACCAAAGTCAAGGTCTATTTGTGGGAAAAAAAGGACATACATTATATTTGGGTACAGAGCCGCACGACGGTGCAACTGTCAATTAGAGCAACGCAGCACCGTTTTGCAAAAAATGGCCTGGTCATTAAGGGGCTGAAATCTTCCGGGGCTGAAATGGTTAAAGCGGGAGTTTACCCGAATTTTTTTTTTTAACATTAGATTGATGCTCATTTTGTCAAGGGGAATTGGGTAGTTTTTTTAAAATCAAAGCAGTACTTACCGTTTTAGAGAGCGATCTTCTCCGCCGCTTCTGGGTGTGGTCTTTGGGACTGGGCGTTCCTATTTGATTGACAGGCTTCCGACAGGCTTCCGACGGTCGCATACATCGCGTCACGAGTAGCCGAAAGAAGCCGAACGTCAGTGCGGCTCTATACGGCGCCTGCGCACCGACGTTTGGCTACTTTCGGAAAATCGTGACGCGATGTTTGCGACCATCGGAAGCCTGTCGGAAGCCTGTCAATCAAGTAGGAACGCCCAGTCCCGCAGCCCATACCCGGAAGCGGCGGAGAAGATGCATCTCTAAAAACGATAAGTACTGCTTCGATTGTAAAAAAAACACACGATTCCCCTTGACAAAATGAGCCTCAATCTAATGTTAAAAAAAAAAGTTTTTTGGGTGAACCTCCACTTTAAGCTAAAAAAAAAATACAATATCTATCAACACAAGTAATAATAATAGCAAGGGTTTTTGCAGTAAAACAGATTGTAGATCAATTCCTTGATCCAAAAACAGCTATTGCACTTCTTATAATTTAGGAACTAGTGATTTTACTGTGATGTTACTGAAACGCTTTTATCTTTGAATTGTTACACATTTTAAGAATTGGTTCTAACATTAACCTGAAAATTATTTTTAATGTGACTTATGCAGATAATACTCAAGTTCCGTTTGCACAATATTGGCAGGATTATTCCTGAGATGTACAGAAAATGCCAGTTGTTTCCAGAACTGGAATGAGTCATATAAGCAGTGACTCCTCCATCAAACAGCCAAGTCTGAGGTTTCTATCAGACTAATGGAGTTGCAAAGCAAGATGTTGTGCTTTTTTATTTATTTATTTGTATTTATGTTTTAATCAACCTTTTTTTTTAAAACATGGGTTATTACATGAGCATGGGCTATACATTACAGAATTTCAACCTACATAGCATAAGAATAGGTTAGTAGCACCCTGAGATGCTTTCTCTTTGGAAAACCAAAAGTACTCTGGGAACCCCTTGTCTTGTTTTGTAATATGCAATACAAAGTTTGTATATTGATAACTGAAATGTAAAAGTTAAACCATAAAGATGTTATAAAACCTTCTGTGCTTCACCCCCCCCCCCCCAGATCCCACCTTTTTCTTATCTGAGCCCAATCCAGCCATGTGCACGAGCACAGCGGCTCCAGCCGCTGTCTCTCTTCTCATTGGACATATTGACAGCAGTAGGAGCCATTGGCTCCCACTGCTGTCAATCAAATCCTGTAACATGAGAGTGGGAAGCGGGGCAGAGTCCCACTGTCTGTGTCGATGGATGCAGCAGCGGGACTCGAGAGGGAGCACCAGTGGCGGCTGGTGCTCTATTTTTTTGGGGGGGCGCAAACAAAACCCCAGTCAACCCCCCCCCCCCCCGCAGACAATGGGACCTGCAGACAGACAGAGAGACAGATAGATAGATAGACAGACAGATAATAAAACAAATAGATAGATAGATAGATAGATAGATAGATAGATAGATAGATAGATAGATAGATAGATAGATAGATATAGATAGATAATTAGATAGATAAATAGATAATTAGGCAGATAGCTATAGATAGATAGATAGATAGATAGATAGATAGATAGAGGGAGGGGGAGGGAGCGAGAGATAGAGCTATATATAATTAGAGAGATAATTAGATAGACAGACAGACAGATAGATAGATAGATAGATAGATAGATAGATAGATAGATAGATAGATAGATAGATAGATAGATAGATATAGAGACATAGCTAGATAGAGCTATAGATAAATAGATAATTAAACAGATAGATAGATGGAGGGAGGGGGAGAGAGATAGAGCTATAGATAATTAGATAGATAGATAATTAGACAGACATATAGATATAGATAATTAGATAGATCGATAGATAGATAGATAGATCGATAGATAGATAGATAGATAGATAGATAGATATAGATAGACAGACAGATAATTAGATAGATAAATAGATAGATAATTAGACAGAGGTAGCTAATAGATAGATAGATAGATAGATAGATAGATAGATAGATAGATAGATAGATAGATAGATAGATAGATAGATAGATAGATAGATAGAGAGATAGATCTATAGAGAGAGAGAGAGAGAGAGAGAGAGAGATCTATAGAGAGACAGAGATAGATAGAGCTATAGATAGATAGATAGAGACATAGATATATAGAGACATAGAGCTATAGATAGAGAGATAGATAGATAGAGAGAGATAGATAGATCTATAGATCGAGAGATAGATAGATAGAGCTATAGATAGAGCTATAGATAGATAGATAGATAGATAGATAGATAGATAGATAGATAGATAGATAGATAGATAGATCTATAGAAAGATAGATAGATAGATAGATAGATAGATAGATAGATAGATAGATAGATCTATAGAAAGATAGATAGATAGATAGATAGATAGATAGATAGATAGATAGATAGATAGATAGATAGATAGATAGATAGATAGATAGATAGATAGATAGATCTATAGATAGAGAGATAGATAGATAGATAGATAGATAGATAGATAGATAGATAGATAGATCTAGAGATAGATAGAGCTATAGAGAGATAGATAGATAGATAGATAGATAGATAGATAGATAGATAGATAGATAGATAGATAGATAGATATGGCTATAGATAGATAGAGAGATAGATAGATAATTAAACAGAGAGAGAGAGAGAGAGAGAGAGAGAGAGAGAGAGAGAGAGAGAGAGAGAGAGAGAGAGAGAGAGAGAGGGGACAGGCAGGACAGTCAGATAGATTAGATAGACAGACAGAGATAAGAGATTTGTAAAGCACAGCTGCAGGACGCAGGCACTCTAAGCCCTCACACACAGACAGGAGATGTGAAGCACGGCACCCTCCCCCTCCCTCCTGTCCTCTCTCAGTCCGATCACAGTACAGGCTGAGCATACAGCACAAGGTGCTGGACATGATGGGGTGGACAGGGACACTGGACAGGACAGACAATGAGACAAATAAAGTGTTTTTAATAAAGTTAATTACCTTAGTCCTCCTGGAGTCAAAACCGACAGTAACACTGCCCTGGGGAAAGCACCGCCCATTTCCTTCTGCAGTGAGGAAGCAGCAGGACCCAATTAGAGAGGAGAGTGGAGACACTGGAGAGTGATTGGCTCATGGCGCACAGCACATAGCCACAGAGCTTAAAAAAAAACTGCAAATGAAGCGTCTTGCCTGCTGCATTGGCATGACGCTTCAATGATGCTATAGCAGTGCTCTGAGTCTTTGACCGGCGCTCACCCTGAACATGCACCGTCTTAAAGGACCTTTTTTTTTTCTTAAAGGGCCCAAAAAAAAATTTTTTTTTTTTTTTTTTACTGGCTTTGGGGAGAGGGGGGGCGGCGCCCATGCGCCCCCTATGGACGGGCCGCCACTGGGGAGCACACACGGGTGCCCCCAGGGAACACGGCTTTCCATGGGGCCACCCGATGAAGAGGAGGGGCTTAGAGCACTGGCATGGGACCCCAGAAGAAAAGGATTGAGGCTGCTCTGTGCAAAGCTATTGCACAGAGCAGGTAAGTGTAGGCATATTTGTATTTATTTTTTAAATCCAAAGGTTTACAACCACTTTAAATAAAGTAACACAAATAAATTTGACTCAAAAACATTATACTATCCCTTAAACCAGCAGAGACATCTCAGGTGAATACTTAGACAAAATTAACTACTACAGGATAAGCCACATTGACATGTTTTTATTAGTAGTCAGAATAGATTGACTGGCTTGCACTAAGAGGGAGCAACGGTATAGCTCAAGCACTCATCAACAGAACTAAGTAGGAAGTCCAACCTATATATGTAATATATATAAAAATATATATAAAAATTAAGCTGCGCTGCGTGAACTGTATATCAGATAGAGTGATCAAAAATTATGACATATGAAATAAAACATACATTGATAATAAGTGCATAACACCCATATGAGAAATGCTGATCAAAGTTCATGTGAAAGAAAAACATAAATAAAGTAACATGTGCATGCATAAAGCCTCAGTGCAAAACACATGTGATGAATCCAAAAAAGTTCATAAGGTGTTCAATCTCCGTGCAATTCCAATATAAATCACAGGTGAGTGTTGTAAATATCCCAGGAAACCGTTTCTGTTTAGCAGGATAGAAGAAAGCCTCCACCTCCTATCTCTAATCTGCTTACCGACTTAAGTGGATCCCTAATAAAAGAGATCATATGCGCATTTGGCTCATCAGCCCTGGTGTTTCTCAGACAATCCAGCAAATTGGTCTCCACCTTAGTAATCACAAAGTATCTCTCCAACAGATTACCCCACAAGTAGTGGCCCAAAAAGGAAAAAAGAAGCCAACAGTATTGCAATGTAAAAAGGCAATTTATTAGGACATCAATTGCACTCACATTTCAGTAGAAAAAAATTGGCGTTTTGTATTATAATAGCCGACCGGCTCTCTCATACCGCTGGTCCTTCCGGATGGCAGTGAAGGTACACAAATGGTGACGTCAGCACGCCGCTTCTCCCTACGCCGTTTTGTCCAATAGCAGACTTCCTCCAGGGGCACGAGCGGCGTGCTGACTCGCCACTCTTTATTCTCTTGCTACGCTCATGGTCCACCCTGTTCTGACATCCAGGGGCCAAGTGTGCGGATCCGCCATCTTTAAACAGGGATCCATTGCCCTCAGTATGTTGTAATACCAGCTATATATGTAATAAGCAGATACAGCTGTCCCATGTACACATATATTTATTAACTATACATAGAAGACAGCTTAAAAAATATGATGAAATTATTTGCATTACGCTATTTTTTATACACTCTAAATGCACAAGATTTCCTTTGCAATCTTCAAAAAAATTATTTGAGACCAAGAGTTAACCACAAGCTAAACACACATTTTTGTGTTGGAATTGAATATGCCTATACATTGTAAACATATGCACTTCAACTGGTTTTACCTCATTTGTCCTTAATCTGTGCAAACAATATTTTACATATCTGTTCTTATGATGTCAAAACAACACACTATTACAGCAGGTCCCACACATGGTGGACAATATTTCATATGCATTTATTTTAGAACCATGATGATAGTATCTTCACTCAACATACACAATTATCATTATAGTCAAGCAGGAGCTACTGCCAATAAATACATGGTTAGTATCTAAATAGAAAGCCTAACATGATACTTCTCCTAGCTTGTGCAGACAAACAGCCTGCACTGTTTAAACTGATGTATTTCAGCACAATAGAGGCATATCTGGTGTGTTTACTGTGTGGTTGTTTGGTCATATGGAGCAGACAGTGTTGGCAATGTGTTTGCAAGTCACCTTGGATGTGTTATGTGAGCTTTCTGAGTCCACATGGACCACAGCCAGTGCTCCACATATGGGGAGAGTTATGTAGTAATGTTATAAAACTTAAGCTAGCGGGGCGATACACAGTAATTATTTGATTTTCAGGTGATGACTCTACTGTCAAGTGTACCCTTTCGCTTATAAAGGCCAGTATTGGAATAGACATGACTGTAGAAATGCTAGCTAGTTTGACTAATGTTTGGGCTGTAAAGCATATGGATTAGATCACTACTGACTTGTAAAGCAGACTTATATTTTATATTGAAATGTACAAAAAACATGATCACGTATAGGATTTAGATTTGGAGCACTTCATGGTTTCTATTATCTGCAGCAAAATGTCAGAACTTTGAGATGTTTAGATAAAACTCTGATGTTCTCAGTTAAATTTTTCTGAGCTTTTAATAATATAATATTGTATAAACTGAGCGATAGTCTGGTTTAAGCCAGTGCCACCAATCAGATAAAAGACCTTAGTAGTTTTGTGTGGCCACACTACTGAAAACTGATGTAAAACAAGAGGCTTAGAACAAAATGTCCTTTACAAGAAACTTATAAATAAGTCCCTATATAATTTTTTACTCAGATTTCTTAAAAAGATTAGGTTTATTTTTGGTTACTTTATACAAGCTGTATTTAAGTTTGTATGTATCACTGATGTTGCTGTGTTTTCAGCAGGCATGTTGGATTAATAGTCTATAACTCACATCTCAGGTTAAATACAGAAATGTATTTACATTTTTTCCAAATACATTGGCACATCAAAGTACCTCTGCAAAGTGTGGTCACCAACTCTAAGCTGTCTCACATCTTGAGTTCCCATCTTTGGTCATATACAGTATATATATATATCAATTGAATACATTGAGAGCAGGTATGCCTTGAAGTGATTGTTCTGTCAACTTTCCTGACCATGTGCACATTTTAATTTTCTAGTCATAACTACTCAAAGATATCAAGAGGCAAAGCTGTTGCACAAGATTCCTCCACACATCACAGGTTATTGTCTTTATCAGAGTGAGGTTTGCGACACCATTTGTAAACCCAACCGCTGGCCACATGCAGTGACCTACTCTTATGCCACATACACACGATCGGATTTCCAGTCGGAATAAACAAGCTGTCTTGCATACACATGGACACACCAAATTCTGACCGTCGAAAACGCGGTGATGTACAACACTAGCCTAGAATAATGAAGAATAATGAAGCCTAGAATAATGAAGTTCAATGCTTCCGAGCATCTGTCAAATTGTTTCCAAGCATGTGTGTTTTTTTCTCCGTCGGTACAGACGAACGGAATTTCGGATAGAAATGTTTTCCATCAGATAAAAAGAGAACATGTTCTCTTTCTAAGTCCGTTGGAGTTTCCGACGGAAAAAGTCAGATGGGGCATACACACAGTCGGACTATCCGATGAAAAAATTCCGTCTAATTTTTTCCATCGGAAATTCCGACAGCGTGTACGTAGCATTACATCTTGTTCATGTCAAGTTTGCAATCTTTGTATTGTAAGTGTAGTCACTGTTGTTATTGAATACAATTTTTAAGATTCTACATTAGGCTGGTATTACAATATTATTTTCATAGTGATATGCATGTTCTTGACTTCACTTTGGCCTGCAAGACTGAATAGCATTTGTTTATATAGCTACCTTCTTGTCTGATAGTGGATCTTAATACTCATTGCCATTTCTAATTTTACTTATATCTGTTATAGATGATTTTAACATACAACAAAACCAGGCACTAATCTTAAATATACCAGCAATGATATTACATCAGCTAGCACTAACAAATACCAACCTTTTCATAATAGGCATCATCCCCAAGTTTAATTTGGTAGTTATGCGGTACTGTGCATGAAGACTCATAAAGGTAATGACAAGTATCTAAGTGGCATAACTGGAACCGTTTTAGCGTTTAATTTTAGATGGAAGCCCCTATTTGACTTTTCTAAACCCATTTGGAAAATAATTAAGTACAACTTCAGACCACAACTACAGATATGGCTGGTCCAATTTGCCCCCTGCTCAGTAGCAACTACTCACAGTTTACCACTTCAGAGAAGCTGTAAATATATATGTTCTTGCTTTACAATATTCATTATTAATTCAACTATGTTGTAAATAATATAATATGACAAGTGTTAGTCTTCATTTCCAGCCAGGTAAACCCAAGATAATGTATCACAATTTCTTAGGACGTAAAAGGTACTACTAGAATGAAGAACAGTGTATAGGGCAGCTTCCTCAAAGAAGTCAGGAAGAAAGACAAACTGAATACCAGCCTACTGGTCTAAAGGTTTTTCTATATAAAAACACAAGTATAATGAGATTAATACTTTCAATATTATCCTCATGACACATCACAGGAAGCACCTTCGTGGTTAACAAAGGAGAGAATTAAAATTAGACTTGGGAAACTTAACATTAATAAATCACAGGGACCAGATGGCTTGCATCTAAGAGTACTTAGGGAACTCAGTCAAGAAATTGCCAGACCATTGTTCCTAATTTTTAGTGACTGGAATTGTACATGCTGATTGGAGAAAAGCCAATGTAGCACCAATATTAAAAAAGGGCCCAAAATACATCCCTGGGAATTACAGACCAGTTAGCCTAACATCAATAGTATGTAAGCTCTTGGAGGGGATGATATGGGACTATATACAAGATTTTATTAATGAGAACGGTATCATTAGCAGTAATTAGCATGGATTCATGAAGAATCATTCTTGCCAAACCAATCTATTAACCTTCTATGAGGAGATGAGTTGCCATCTAGTTAAAGGAATGCCCCTAGACGCGGTGTATCTGGATTTTGCAAAAGCATTTGACACAGTTCCCCATCAAGGTTTACTGCACAAAATACGGTCTGTACATGGATTGAAAACTGTCTACAAGGACCAGTTCAGAGGGTGGTGATAAATGGGGAGTACTCGTAATGGTCAGGGGTGGGTAGTGGGGTCCCCCAGAGTTCTGTTCTGACACCAATCCTGTTTAATTTGCTCATGAACAACCTGGAGGATGGAGTAAACAGTGCAATCTTTGTATTTGTGGAAACTAAGCTAAGCAGAGCAATAACTTCTCTGCAGGATTTGGAAACCTTGCAAAAAGATCTGAACAAATTAATGGAGTGGGCAGCTACCTGGCAAATGAGGTTCAATGTAGAAAAATTTAAAATCATTTGGGTGGCAAAAATATGAATGCAATCTATTCACTGGGGGGGAGAACCTCTGGGGGAATCTAGGATGGAAAAGGACCTGGGGGGTCCTAGTAGATGATAGGCTCAGCAATGGCATGCAATGTCAAGCTGCTGCTATCAAAGCAAACAGAATATTGGCATACATTATAAAGAGATTAACTCCAAAGATTAAAACGATAATTCTCCCGCTCTACAATATTCTAGTCCAGCCACACCTAGAGTATGCTGTCCAGTTCTGGGCACCAGTCCTCGGGAAGGATGTACTGGAAATGGAGCCAGTACAAAGAAGGGCAACAAAGCTAATAAAGGCTCTGGAGGGTAGTAGTTATGAGGAAAGGTTGCGAGCACTGAACTTATTCTTTTTGGAGAAGCGACACTTGAGAGGGCATATGATTTCAATTTACAAATACCATACTGGTGACCCCACAATAGGGATAAAAAAAATTGTGGAAGGGAGTTTAACAAGACACGTGACCACTCATTAAAATTAGAAGATTAGAAAAGAGGTTTAACCTTAAACTACGTAGAGGGTTCTTTACTGTAAGTGCGGCAGTGATGTGGAATTCACTTCCACAGGCAGTGGTGTCAGTTTCAAGAAACTATTAGATAAGCACCTGAACGACCACAACATACAGGGACATACAAGGTAATACTGACATATAATCACACACAAAGGTTGGACTTGATGGACTTGTGTCTTTTTTCAACCTCACCTACTATGTACTATGTACTGTGTAATATAACATATTACAAATTAGGCCCATACCTTATTCAGTGCAGTTCACTGGGCAATTGCATTACACTGGCGCACCCCCAGGGTCCCTTAAGAACAACTTCTGAGCTGTATGGAGAATTATCAGCTTATGGAGAGGGTGAAGCATACTTTTATGGATACTATGGGGGAGAGTTACTAAAATGAAAGCACTCAGAATCTGGTGCAGCTGTGCAATCCGCTTCTAACTTCAGCTTGTTTAATCCTCTTTGGCAATAAAACCTGGAAGCAGATTGGTTTCTATGCAGAGCTGTACCAGATTTTCACTCTCCAGCTTTAGTAAACAACCCCCTGTGCCTGTATTTAATAGGAAATGGGAGTCTTGTCCTGCTTATGGATTTGTAGGTGCTTAAACCTCATGGACAGCAACATGCCTGCACTACTACGCAGAAGTACTGGATATCCTTGTATTTTTCCCTAATCTGTCTTAATTTTGGGTACTTGAATTTTGTTTTTGTTTTTTCTCTATTTTACTATTTACAGTCTATTACCATGACCAATTTGAGAAGACTCGGGATTGACTTAGTTCGCCAAAGAGACAATGGGCATAATTTTTGTATGTGTTCTCAATAAACATGTGCACACTGAAATATTTTGTTTCGGAATTTCGGTTTCATCCGAAAAATACATTTATTTAGTTACTCCCGAAAATTAATTTTTATTTATTTTGTTTAGTTAAAAAATGAATTTTTTCCGAAATTCCGAATTAAGGTCAAATCTGTCAATTGAAGGCTTATGGTGTCTGCTGAATGTTCTAAGAAGATTCAATGAAGCAGCTAAACTATACGACGCTGAATTCTAATGTTGTATGACTAGTAATAATTTTATTTATTTATTATTACTAGTCAACCAACATTAGAATTCTTCTATAGCCTATGGGCGGAGAATTTGACCATAAATGTCCGCTTGCGGCGATCGTATGTTTTTAGCTGCTTCGTCGAATCTTCATGTCTCTATAATGTCAAATCTTTTCTCTCTATGTCGAATAATCTTGGACTAATAGAGTTAGGTTAGGCACATTTGACCGCAGATTCGATAGACACAGATCGCTATTGTCACCATTGTGTCTAATCTTCTATCCATATTGAACTGTTGTCGCAACAAAACGAAAATAAAGCATTTTTTGTGTCATATCTTTCGGATTCTGCGTTATCGTTTGTTAAAATGAGCGCAAAATCCCTGAAATTCGGACAAAAATGCATTTGAACGAAAATTAATGCAAATGTCTAGTTCTCAACACTTACTTGATCTATGCAACATTTGTATGAGAGTTTTTCTTATAATACAATAAAAACGTTGGTAAACAAAATATAATATATTACTTACAGGTGAGAGTGAGCGAATTCCACGCACTTGCAGATGGAAGCCCATTCCTATAGATTTTATGATTACCAAAATAGCAGGCAGATTTTTCCTGCAAAAAAATATTTTTTTTGTTTATTATAGAACTGTTATATGTTCTTTTGAAAAAAAGAAAATGTCAGCAAATGTTCATAAATGTGGGAAACAAACAATATAAAAAGAGCTTGAAAAAGGAATGCGGCAGCCTTGTCATTCGCTGCCTGTCCACTCGGAAACGCGTTGCTTGCACGGTGACGTCATCATCCATCGCCCGCCGATCCATCCATGCCTCGAGGGTCTGAGGAGATACATCTAACACAGCCACCCCTCATCACCAGCGGTAAGAAGACCTCGATCTCGATCTCCTCTCACTCCACAGTGCCGCAGCAGGGACCAGATGAGACTACGACGCACTAGATGACATCCAGACCCCCCCGCCCCCCCCCCCCCCCCCCCCCCCCCCCCCCCTTGGGAAACCTTTTGATATGCCTGCTTGTCACCACCAAAATGTGCGTGGTTTTTAATCTATCCATTTTAAATATTAAAGATTGTTTTAAAGTATTGCACCCAGAGGCGCCTCTTCCCTCGCTTGTTCTTCCAGATTTTGGAACATGGTTTCTGTTCCCCACTGATGGCAGCCCTGAGAGCATACTTCCATCAATACTCATAACACACCAGATCTTCACAACCAATAACATTGTAGCAACTGCTTGAACATTTTTGTCTTCTGACATCTGCTCCATGCACATATGCTGTTTATGCTGCTGTGATATACATCATACTGGCCTTTGCGCAAAATTTACTTGTTGTAATATAAATGTGCAAACATGTATTCTTTCACATGGGGCGAATCTGCTCAGCGGACTCCGTTAGCTCAGCGGGAGATTGCTCCGTTGTTCTCCGCTTAGCCGGCGGGTGACAGGTCCTTCTCTGCTCACTGAGTGGGGAGGGGCCTGTCAGAGCCCCACTGATTTCTATGGGGAGATCGGATGAAAATAGAGAGCATGTCCGTTTTCTCAGATCTCATCCAATTCCGATGCGTCAGACAGAAGGCGAACGTATCGCCATATGTCTGTCTTGAGTGGATCAGATGGCAGACGGGTGTCAGCGGACACATCTCCGCTGACATCCACTTGCCCATAGGAGTCAATGGGTGGCCAGCTCAGATCCGGCTGAAAAACGGGCAGGTGGATCTGAACGGGCTTATCGTGTGAAAGGGGCGTTATAGACCAGCCTTTCTCAACCTTTTTACCTCAGAGAAATCCTTGAAATAACCACTGGGTCTAACGGAAATTTTGCAAAAAAATAATGATATCCGTGAGATAAAGAATATTTTATTTAAAGAATTTGCTATACCTAGAGTGTTTTACAACAAGAGGATCGTTTTACGAAAGCCCCTGTTATACAAAACAAAATGAATTTTAATAATAATCCTGAAATTAAATAAATAGTGATAATAATATTATTGGCCAAAAAAAATGCATTAGTGGTCAGTGGAGAAATGTCCCTTTGCATTGGCTTTGTGATTGATAGAAAAGTGTCTCTTTCCTTTCCTTTTGTTTGTGAAAAATTTCTTTATAGCAAGTAGGTAATTGCTAACAGGACAGGGTTTTAGTATGTGCTCCTCCAAAAAAAAGTTTACCATACCTGTATGCCTAAATCTTTTGCTATAGGCCTCTTCCCTCCTGGTGGGAGACGCAAGCAGGGGTGCTAATATCACATTAGGACCTGATTTCAAGTCCAGATATGCTAATCTAGTCTGGCCAAGGTATTAATTCTTCCAGGTCACATCTATTATCCCAGCCAATACGATCACTTCTTTTTTTAGCCAATCACGCTCCACCCACTTCCTGATTGGCCGGGAGGAGAAGCAGGAAGACGATAGCAAATAATAATTAGCTTTTTTTTTATCGTAAAACTAGATGGGCTCGGGGCTCAGTGCTCTGTGCCCCAAGCCCAACCCCTTTTGAAGCCAATTATAGCCTCAGGCTCTTATGTGCTTAAAAAAAAAGCATTGGAATCTATGCTTTCAGCACCCTGCATGTAGATTAGGGGCCGGGCGCAGGTATTAGGGGGGTGGCGCCCCTGCACCGCGTATGGAGTGGTCGCCTTTGCTCAAATCCTTCTGTCTCTTCATGTATTCCCACACAGACTCAATGATTTTGAGATCAGGACTCTGTGGGGGCCAAAGTATCACTTCTTTATACTGGGGTCGTTCTGCTGAAAAATGTATTTGTGGCCAATCACACACCTCCCTGATGGTATGGCATTTTGGATAAATATCTGCCTGTGCTTCTCAGCACACCAAAGTCAAGAATTATAGAAGCAGTGGATGGCCAAGAAAACTTATTGCAGCAGAAAGACACATCTTGCTTACTTCCCTTTGACATTGGTAAATGTTTAACAGTGCCATCAGCACAGAACTGTCAGAAACCAATGGGGCCCAGGTACAACCATCTACTTTCTGGTTCAGAAGTGGTTCTCATGGAAGAATTGCATCTAAAAAGCCCTCCCCCTCCCCCCATGGAAACAAAGCGAAGCAACTCAAATATTGCACAAAAGCACAAAAACACAAGGACTGGGTTGTAAAAAATGCCAGCAGGTGCTCAGAATTTATGAGAATTATTTGGCTGTAGCAGGAGGCATTTGTTCACTGAAGGGCTGCAGACAACAGTGAAGCATGGTGGAGGTTACTTGAAAGTTTGGGTGTATCCTCAATGCAAGCAGACACATATCCATTGTGCCATACCATCAGAGAGGTGTGTAATTGGCCCCAAATTTATTCTGCAACAGGACAACAACCCCAGGCATACAACCAATGTCATTAAGAACTATCTTCAGTGTAAGGGAGAACAAGGAGTCCTGGAAAAGATGGTTTGACACCTACAAAGCTCTGATCACAACATCATCGACTCTGTCTAAGATTATATGAATAGCAGAAAGATTTGAGGCAGCTCTCTATTGATAACAAACAATATGAGTGTTTGCGTGCCACTATGTTGTGCTAAAGAGTGACAATCCCATGTCAATGTGCTTATATACGGATTGCTCACACCTATACACACTCTCAAAAGTGATTTAAAAAGCCACAAATATGGGAAATTAAACTTTGATAGACATGTTAACCTGTGTGTGCCACCTTCTGTGTCTGTATCAAGGCCAAAGGGAATGTAAACTTTTGATCAGGGCCATTTGGGTGATTTCTGTTATCATTATGATTTTAAAAGGAGCCAAAAACGATGTGATAATAAATGGCTTCATGTGATCACTATCCTTGAATAAAATAATAATAATTTTTTGGCATGATTAGTCATATTTTCAATATACAGTATTTATTGGCGTATAACACTCACTTTTTTACCCTGAATATAGAGGGTAAACTGTGCCTGCGTGTTATACGCAGGGGCCTGTGGAAAGTTTTTTTCCTGAAACTTCCCTCTTAAGGTTATACGCCTGTGCGTGTTATACGCCGATAAATGCGGTAAATGTCAAAATTTCACAATTTCTGCCAGGGTATAGAAACTTTTAAGCACAACTGTATATTAAAAATATACCTAATATTTGAAAATTAGGGTAATAGGTTCTTTGTTCAAAGCCAAACAATTAAGGGGTTTTACATGAGCTTACCTTAATTAATCTTTGATGTCCACTCAAGCTATATAGTTATACCGTATAGCACATCATACAAATAATGGATTAGAGGGCATTAATGAATGAATGACTTGTATAGCGCTACTCATGCGAACTGAATCGCCTTTGGGCGCTTTTTCCAGCCAGAGTCTGCTTGGCTGGTGCGGTCATTTTACCCCGTAGGATCATGACACGCTTGGGACACACAGTCATACACACAGATATACATATATATATACTGGGCCAATTTGGACAAGATCCAATTTACCTACCAGCATGTCTTTGGAGTTAATTAATCATTACTGAAGCTCAAGTTTAGGAAAACACAATAACATACATTTTTGGAATATGTACTTTTACTTAAATCAAGCATGACTGCAGTTGGGTGTTTCCGCTTTGTAGTCTACTGATTGCGACATTTTCCGGTTTCCTTTTTACGGTTTTATTTGATGACACATTCCTGCATTGTTAAGTTAAAAATCATTTCTGTTTTGTATTTATTAATGTTAATAGACCCTCTAATTATGACTCTCCTGCACTTATACCCCATCACAATATGTAGACTTCATCTACATGATCATAGGTAATGTTTGATACAAATCTAATGCATGCATTCATGCATACAAAAATTCAATATGAAATTCATTAAAAACATTCTAATTCTGATGTATGCAATTACCAGAAAAAAAAATACATCAATCCTTACATATTATGAAAATATGTTTAATGAATTTACATATCAATGCAAATACATTTTCTGTGCAGAATTCAACTTTCATTAGTATGATTATTCTATATTGTTAAAAACGTTTGGATTTTTTGGTTAGGTGAGAAATGAGCATGTGTTGCCCATAGTGGCTAAATAATACCCAGATGCCTTTTTTTGCATTGCATATTTTGCTCTCCAAAAAAAAATACTCTATAGTTGTTTCTATGCTCCTGCATAAAGCCCTGTGTGTGCTTTGAACTTGAACCTTAAAAAAGTTTGGGCTTGCCCTATTGGGGTAAGCACCAGGTTTACTTTAATCCCCTATCCCTTCCCAGCATATACTTACCTCTTTTTCCCCAACATTTCGTTTAGTTTCAGGAGGTGGTAGGGAAAGACAGCCGTGTAAAATATAGTACATTCTTCTTTTTAGTTTATATAAATAAAAAGCGGGGGTGTATTAAACAAAACAGTAATGGTAATATCATTTTATTGAATGTACCCCTGATGCTGACAGAAATATGTTTTCAAAACAGACTACAAACACTTAAAGCGGAGTTCCACCCAAGAATGGAACTTCAGCTGTCCAGATTCCTCCCCCCTCCGGTGGTGTCACATTTGGTACCTTTCAGGGGGAGGAGGGAGCAGATATCTGTCTAATACAGGGATTTGCTCCCACTTCCGGTGAAAGATCGCAGCAGTATACGCCATGTCTGGCCCCTCCTTCGCCCCCACCTGCTGTCTTCTGGGTCACACAGGTCCAAGAAGACAGCAGGGACCTCTCAGAACACACAGCGTGACTCGTGCCTGTGCAGTAGGCAACCGGGCTGTGAAGACGAGGGACAGGTCGGCTTCAAGGGAGGACATTGCAGGCGCCCTGGACAGTTAAGTGTTCTTATTGCAGTACTGCAGTATTTCGATCTGCTGACTTTAACTGTTTTTTTTTTCAGCGGAACTCCGCTTTAATGTGAATGAATCACCAGGACCATATGGATAATGCTGAGACCTTCAAAAATGTAGTTTTTAATTTTTAAGGACACCTTATTGACAAATGCAAATGTGGACTATCAATATTGAAAAAAGGGTTGAGATAACGTATAGTCCAGGAAACTACAGATCAGTCAGCCTAATGAGAAGGCATTTAGATAGAGGAAGGCCTGCGGATATAATTTACCTAGACTTTGCTAAAGCATTTGATACTTAAAGTGGAGTTCCACCCAAAAATGGAACTTCCACTTTTTGGAATCCTCCCCCCCTCTGGTGTCACATTTGGCACCTTTCAGGGGGGAGCATATACCTGTATAAAACAGGTATTTGCTCCTACTTCCTGGCATAGATCACTGCAGTGATCATAGTGACCTACGTCATGTCCGGCGCCTATATTGTCCTCCCCTGCTGTTTTCTGGGAAACAAACAGGCCCCAGAAGACAGCAGGGACCAGTGAGGATGTGCAGCGCGACTCGCGTATGCGCAGTAGGGAACCAGGAAGTGAAGCTGCAAGGCTTCACTTTCTGATTCCCTCACCGAGGATGGCAGCTGGGGCAGCCGAGAGATTGATCGGCTTCGGCTGCCGGCATCGCGGGCACCCTGGACAGGTAAGTGTCCATTTATTAAAAGTTAGCAGCTGTAGTATTTGTAGCTGCTGGCTTTTAATTTATTTTATTTTTTTGGTGAACCCCCGCTTTAAGTTATGAATGAATGTCTATTTACATCAATGAAGTTGTATGTACATGAATAGAGAACTGGTGACAGGAGTGTCAAGAGAGTAAGTATACATTTTCTGAATGGTCTAGAGTTGTGGGCAATGGGGCAGATCCACAAAGATCTGCCCCGGCGCATCGTATCTGAGATACGCTACGCCGCCGTACCTTACCTGGCTTTGGTTCAAATCCATAAAGATTTTGCGCCGTAAGTTACAGCAGCGTAGTGTATCTCAAGCGGCGTAACGGCGCGGAATTCAAATTGGGCGGGTAGGGGGCGTGTTTAATTTAAATGAAGCGCGTCCCCGCGCCGTACGAACTGTGCATGCGCCGTCCCTAAATTTCCCGCCGTGCATTGCGCGAAATGACGTCGCAAGGACGTCATTGGTTTTGACCTGGACGTAAATTACGTCCATCCCGATTCACGAACGACTTACGCAAAAAAAAGAAAAATTTAAATTATACGTGGGAACGACGGCCATACTTAACATTGAGTACGCCACGAAATAGCAGCTTTAATTATACGCCGAAAAAAGCAGACTAGAGACGACGTAAAGGAATGCGCCGGCTGCTCGTACGTTCGTGGATCGTCGGAAATAGCTAATTTGCATACTCGACGCGGAAAACAAAGGGAACGCCACCCAGCGGACGCCGAAGAATTGCATCTTAGATCCGAAGGCGTACGAAGACGTACGCCTGTCAGATATAACCCAGATGCCGTCGTATCTTGTTTTGAGGATTCAAAACAACGATACGACGCGGGAAATTTGAAAGTACGCCGGCGTATCGGCGTACTCTCTCTGTGGATCTGCCCCAATGTGCCTAAAGGCTCTGTCCTAGGACCATTTCTGTTTAACTTGTTCATGAATGACATAGAGTTTGAAATAGATAGTTCAATTCCAGTCTTAATAGAATGATACCAAGCTAAGCAGGGCAATCACTTGGCATCAGGATGTAGCAACCTTACAAGAAGACCTTGATAAAATAGAGAAAGGTCAGCTACATGATGGATGAGGTTTAATGTTGAAACATGTAAAGTAATGCAGTCGGGAGCTAAAAATATGCATGCAAGATATTCATTATGGGGAGAACCTCTGGGGAAATCAAGGATGAAAAAAGAACTGGGGGACCTTGTTGACCTCAGACTCAGCAATAGTCTGTAATCCTACCACTTTACCAAACACTGATTCAGCCTCATCTTGAATATTCAGTTAAATCATGGTAACCAATCCTCAGGAATGCTATCCTTGAACTGTAGAGGGTCCAGAGAAGATCAATAAAACTAATAAGGGGGCTGGAGGACCTCAGTTAAGAGAAATGGCTACAAAAATTAAGCGTACTCTCCCTGTAGAAGAGGGTATTAAGAAGGCATATAAAGGTCTCAGAAGAAGACATGTGGCCATGACGTCAAATGAGAGTAGTTCAATCTTAAATTGTGCAATTCCACCATTTGTGGTATCAGTAATGAGTGTAGATAAAGCAAAAAAGATGGATTTAGTTTATTCAACCTTACTAACTATGTAGTTATGAAGGGCCAGATTCACAGAGGAGATACGACGACGTATCTCCTGATACACCGTCGTATCTCCTGTCGTATCTATGCGGCTGATTCATAGAATCAGTTCCGCATAGATAGCCCTAAGATCTGACAGGTGTAATTGACTTAGACCGTCGGATCTTAGGATGCAATACTTCGGCCGCCGCTGGGGGGAGTTTGCGTCGTATTCCAGCGTCGGGTATGCAAATTAGCAGTTACGGCGATCCACAAAGGTTTTTCCCGTCGTTACGTCTGCGCAAGTCTTTTTTTCCCGTCGCAAAGTTAGGTGTGCTTTAACATGGTGTAAAATTACTCCACCATGTTAAAGTATGCCTGTCGTTCCCGCGTCAATTTTGAATTTTTTTTGCGAACGGAGCATGCGCAGAACGTCCGGCGCGGGAACGCGCCTAATTTAAATGGTACCCGCCCCATTTGAATTGGGCGGGCTTGCGCCGGACGACTTTACGTTACACTGCCGCAAGTTTCCAGGTAAGTGCTTTGAGGATCAGGCACTTACACTGAAAACTTGCGGCGGGTTACGTTACACGGCCGCAAATTTTCGTGAATCTGGCCCGAAATACCTAGTACTTTAGGATATGGAAAAGTATATGATTCCCTCCATTTGATAACACTGGGCCAATCAGACATCTCCCCTGTTGGGCTACAAAACTCTGCCCTTCTTATCCCCATGGCATGGTGGGGGAATGGATGGGGGAAAGGTTATTAGATAATTACCCTGGTAATTTTTGTTCTGTTAACTATTCATTATATTACTTTAAATTTTTCAGTTATTATGGTAAAATATTTTTTGCAATAAATGTTGTTATCTTACTGTAATCCTTGACAATGTATGATTTTTTGTTTTCATTAAAATGAACAAAGCATTTACCCATCAGTGGACCACTGAAGAGATGAGATTTACCTTTCCAATACACTGTGTATAATTTTCAAATGATCTGAATTTAGCCATTGTACTCCTCCTACAACCAGTACAGTCTTGTTAGTGTTCTTAAGGGGACGGGACCTAAAATCAAGAAAACATATATTTTTAAATATTTATTTTAAAATGTTATTTATATGTTTTATCGAATTTACAAAAAAACAGTAAATATTGCAAATGGTAGATTTTTTATTTCTTAAAAAAAATGTAATTGATCATTAATTTTACATTAATATGTAGTATATCCACAATCAGATGACTGAACTTTGAAAAACAAACGGGAGAAAGTTTTGGCTTCTTCATCTCAATAATGACTCTTTATGAAGCCTTAAAACCGGTTATTAAAATCTTCTTTTATTTATCCAAAAACAAAATTAGGCAATTTACTATGACTGTCCACATCGACGTGAAACATTTATTGATAGGAAAAAATCCATAACTTCAAACTTTGTGCAATATTAATTCTGAAATACCAACAATAGCAACAATCCAAAGCATTTGCAAACATTCTGTATACAAGTTTGTTTATCACTACTACTTTTTCATGCTTTTATATTTCTAGTGATCCTGTGTCATTGTACTAGCAGCCCTGGGCTGTCAGTTTGAAACAGAATGAGCTAGATTCAGGTAGCTGGGCGCATTTTTACGGCGGTGTAGCGTATCGTATTTACGCTACGCCGCCGTAAATCAGAGAGGCAAGTGCTGTATTCACAAAGCACTTGCCTCCTAAGTTACGGCGGCGTAGCGTAAATGGGGCCGGCGTAAACGCATGCGCCGTCCGTGTACATATCCCAGTGTGCATTGCTCCAAAGTACGCCGCAAGGACGTATTGGTTTCGACATGAACGTAAATTACGTCCAGCCCTATTCACGAACGACTTACGCAAACGACGTAAAAAATTCAAAATTCGACGCGGGAACGACGTCCATACTTAACATTGCGTACGCCTCATAGAAGCAGGAGCAACGTTACGCAGGAAAAGCCTTACGCAAACAACGTAAAAAAAATTCGCCGGGCGCACGTACGTTTCTGAATCGGCGTATCTAGGTCATTTGCATATTCTACACAGCGTAAATATGTACCCTAAGATACGACGGTGTAAGAGACTTACGCCAGTCGGATCTTAGGCTAATTTCGGCGTATCTTGCTTTCTGAATACAGAAAAAAGATACGCCGGCGCAGCTTTGAATTTACGCGGCGTATCTATAGATACGCCGGTGTAAATCAATGCTGAATCTAGCCCAATGTTTTTTCTACTGAAAACAGGTTGATCTAAAACAAATCCATCTTTAAATACCCAATCATAGGCTTTTCACCTACAGTATGTGTTAATTGCACAGAATACCTTCATAACAGAGAATCCTTACCTTTCAATGAGCTGTTCTAATGCTTCTTCAAATGTTGGACGCTGTTTGACATCAATCCAAAATTGTGGATAATAGGAATAACTAATATTTGTTTTGCCATAATTTATGTTATCAAAAAGCTTGATGCTGTGTGTTTTCTGCCACTCCTGTAGTGATCCATTAACTCTTTCCATCAGATAATACATCATCCCTCTATTGGTGGAGTCTCCAATGAAAAGGATCTAAGGAAGAAAAAAGCAATTAACACCAGTTCATTAGTAAATCAATATACAGGTATTATCATATCTACAGTGTACCTTATATTGAATCCTTTCACTAAGAAAAGGGTATGCAGTAGTTAGATAATCTAACACGTCTCTGTCCAGTGTCCCAGGGTCTGAATCAAGGTTTGATGCTACATTTACTTTGGAGACGGCTTTTTGAATGGTTATTTAAAGTGTTCACACACAGAACAGTGTTGAGAGAGTTGAGAGCCCCTGATGTATTACCAAAATGTCAATAAAAATAGATTATATAAAAAAAAAAGAGGAAAAAAAAAAAGAAAAAATTAAAACATTCCCGCAATCAATGAATACTTTAAATATCTGCTGCTGCCTTTGATCTGGGACTAATGAATGAATTAGTCCTCCATTAAAAGAAGGGGCAGGTTGTTTACATCTGTGATCGGTGTGATTAATCAACACAGAGATCAAAAGTTACAGATCGGCTCAGTATGCTGTGTCTGTGATTTGAGCCGCATCACAGCCATTAATGAGCCCACTGGCCACCTAAGGGTTATCTCTGCACTTTTGTTTATAAACAACAGTGCTGAAATAAGTGTCCATAACTTCACTGTTTAAAGAAGCATGGCAACTGTAAAGTGCGTAAAGAGACCATGTCACAGCCTTAAAAACTGGAAATAAATGCACAGAAGAATTAAGTATTTAAAATTCTTACCTAATCTTTATCCATAAAGATTTTTTTATTGACCTGCAATGTGCCTCTGAAATTATTAGGAAACTGACATTCCCAAAAGTGTCAATTTTGCAGCACAGGACCTTCCCTACGTGCATGTCATGGTCCTCTCCTTTTCTGGCAATGTCTGTTTATTGTCTGTGCTGGCCCAATGGCAGAGAAAATGGGGAATACTATAGGGTGTCAGTCAAGTGACAGTTCAGTCTGCTGGGGCTGCTAACTTCACATCTGAGATGGTAGTACCCAGCAGCAGCCTTAGGGCTTTTGGATATCCATAGAAACTGTAATATGAGTTATACATTCAATAAGAACTCAATCAGACACTTCTGATACAACTCCATAACGCTAATAAAATTGATTGTGATGAAAAGTGTTGAGTGCAGTCTTGCGTTCCCAGAGCAAGGCTAGTGTTGGAAGGTTGGAGGAGTGTGGCTGCTGGTTGTTGATGGTTAACAGTAAGATATATCCAAACAGTACCATGAAGCTTCATGCCATTTCTTCAATTCAAGCACGTCTTTCTATATAACCTGTGAGGGTATTTGTCCTTAACTTTAATCAATAAATATCAATCAGAGAGCACTATGTCTTTTTTTCCCTTTTTGAGCCTTATGTTTAAATGTACACTGTATAAGAGAGCCTGACTATCTACCTGCTGTTTGGCCCTTCATCATGCTGAGAAATCATTTTAGTGAGCTGTCTAATGCTTTATTTACTTACCTCTGTGCTGGCCTTGGATTTAAAGAGAAACATATTTTGACCTTTGTGGTAAGGATCAAATAATAAAGCTAACAGAGCACCCAAGAGGGGTCGGTGAAAGTTATATGTGGAAAGTGAGTGCTGCTATATTGACTGATTATCTGGCTTTTTGTTTATGATATTGAGCAAGGTGTTTTCAGTGCAGCACATATTTGAATGCACATTTTGTCATCATTTTTGTGTTTGCAGCTCATATTTTATTTTATTTTCTGGGTGCAAGATTCTTCATATATAAATTGAATTAATATAAAATTGAATTAACTAGACAATAACTTTGATGTTCTGAGTAAAAACATCTTTATAATAAAGACTGGTATTTCAGTTTATGGTAGAAGAAAAATCAACTAGTAACCACTTATGAGTCTGGCAGCTTCCCAGTCTTTCCAAAACAACACACTATAGTATCAGTCACAGACACATTTTAAATATTAGAATTCTTAACAGCTCTCCAGATTATTGAACTGCATATTTTTGTCTAAATTCAAAATATCCATAGATCAAAAAGGCTCTTACACAGACCTACATCAGTAGGGGTTAGTGAGGAAGGAGGATCTCAGGCCTCTAAGGCCTTGTACACACGGTCGGACCAAACCGATGTGACTGGTCCGTCGGACCGTTTTCATCGGTTCACCTCTGAAGTGGCCGTACGGCCTGATATGTGTACACACCGTCAATCCAAAATCCGATCGGGTCAGAACGCGGTGACGTCAAACACGCGACGTGCTGAAAAAAACGAAGTTCAATGCTTCCAAGCATGCGTCGACTTGATTCTGAGCATGCGTAGGTTTTGAACCGATGCTTTTCTGTACTAACCATCGGTTTGGTCCGATGGGGCAGCGGTCCATCGGTTCGGTTTTGAAGCATGTTTTAAAATTTTGGACCGAAGGAAAACAGACCGATGGCCTATACACACGGTCGGTTTGGTCCGATGAAACTGAACTTCGGTTCATTCTCATCGGTTCGGTCCGACCGTGTGTACGGGGCTTAAGGCCTGATAGTTGCTCTTTGGCTTATACTTTTGTAATTCACAGTTTCTGCATTCTCCCCACAGTCCATGCATGTGTTAACAATATGCCCCTGAGAATTTTGCTCAATAATCCGTGTTGAATGTCATTGACACCCTAAGTATGCATCAGCTATCATCGATTAGAGCTGCATACAGACAGCCAACTCTCAGTCCTTTCCACTGATCTCCATCTGTCCCTGTCCAATGGTTAACTGACTTCTTGGAGCATGCTACAGGCTATTTGGTAAACAAAAGTGGTCACTAGCTCAGCATGGCTGGCCATGTTCTCTGATTGGATGAAGTGGGGAAGAAAGGCAGTGATATCACAATCTCCATCTTGTCCTGTCAGGCCTCGTACAGACGACCAGACATGTCCGATGAAAACGGTCCGCGGACCGTTTTCATCGGACATGTCCGCTGGGATCATTTGGTCTGATGTGTGTACACACTATCAGACCAAATTCCCCGCGGACAGAATACGCGGTGACGTGGCGGCAACGTGGCGGCGATGATAACGCCGTGTCTGGCGCGCACCAGGAAGTTCAATGCTTCCACGCATGCGTCAAATCACTTCGACGCATGCGTGGGATTTCGGGCCAGCGGACATGTCCGATGAGTCGTACTGACCATCGGACATGTCCGACAGACAGGCTTCCAGCGGACAAGTTTCTTAGCATGCTAAGAAACTTTTGTCCGCTGGAAACCTGTCCGCTAGGCCGGGAAACTGTCCGGTCGGCCCTACACACGACCGAACATGTCCGCGGAAACTGGTCCGACGGACCAGTTTCAGCGGATATGTTCGGTCGTGTGTACAAGGCCTCAGAGAAAAATGCAAAGTGTTCTCTGAATGTTGGCCACGGCAAGCAACTGACCCCATATGGTTGTCATGCAGAAGGGCAGCTGCACTGCACCTGGAAGATTGTGGCCATCACTGTAGTATGCAAAATATTTTGCTGGAGTTCAGCTTTCCTAGAGTACATAATACTTTATGTAAATGTATATAATGGTGCTGTATTTTTAGAGGACTTCTGTGTTCATTGGTATTCCTCATCATACAGTAACTATTGTGAGGTTGAAGGATCGGTTCCAATGGCTTAAAGAATTTATTTAACACAAAATGACATTGCAATGAATGAATGAATAAATAACTAGGTCTAGGAATTAATAACTACATCTTTATTATTCTGGCTTAATAAAAATTCAGACAATATTTTGTGACTATTAGGCAGAAATCTATACAATTTAAGAGTTAAAACTTTGTGTCCAAGTGCAAGAGTATAGTAAGATGAGCTGGTACATTCAATGGCCATACCTGTATGACACAGCTAGTCTCTTTCATTATAGCTTTTTATAAAAAATAGATTAAACATTTTCACATCCTGTGCTCGGCAATGCATTTTCTCCTGTGGGAAATGTAATCTGCTATTGTACTATATCCTGACTGCCTGATGCTATCATGTGCTGTTAGTTATAGATCATAAAACATAGGCATAGAAACACAGCAGTTAAAATGCTTCTAATACAAAAAAGATACATTGCAATGAGAATGTTTGTACAGCAAGATGGAATGGTGCACATTCAAAAAACTAATTCTTTTTTTCTTTTTTTTTCATATAACAAGCAACAAATTCTTAATAAAACTGTAATACGGCAAAAAGAACATATATTTGAAAACATAATATATCACAAACATACACAGCTTTTGTTTTCCCAGAGCAGCAAGTTACAAATCACAGAGAAGTAAGTTAGAATAACATGTTGTGATAACATAACATGCATTATAGCATTGTGGCGTAATTCATTTTGAATGGCAGTGAGGTAATGCATTGTAGTGTGTTGTGTTACATAAAAAGAATCACGCCTTGTTTTCAGCATGCTAGGGTGTGTTGGCAGCTCGTGCATTTCAATGGACTGCCTTAACACAATGAGCTTTACCACTCCACAATAAAGTAACAGGTTACTACATGAGCACTTAAACCATTCTTTGATAGGTCCACTATACTGGCCACATTTGAAGTTATAGGTGTCTCACTTTCACTTGCTTTCATGCTAATTTTGTAACTTTGATACACTGTACATATTTTATCTGATAAGTATACACAGTAATCTGCTTTTTAACAACTGATGTACTGTTATCACTCTAAAGTGATCAGTGAGTTTCATGAAGTGGAAATTAATAAGTTGTCCTTGGTGGGTATTTTGCGACAGCTCTGGTAGAGCAGTGAAGAAGCACAGAGAAGGTGATCATAACTGCGGAATATTTTATTCACATATATATATACAGTAGGTGACCGCGATATTGTGTCAATCTCACTCCTTTTCTCGGGGAAGATTGACCACCTACGAGCCCCGTCGCGGGAGCCAGCGCCGAGCCGGCTCACCGCGACGGGAAAAAGCCGACATAGAAGCGACAGGGATCCGACTTGTATTCCCGCCAATTTTAGACTCAGCGTTTGGTATGAATCATGAGGGGAAACTCCATGCCAAATTTTAAATAAAAAAACGGCATGGGTTCCCCTCCAGGAGCATACCAGGCCCTTAGTAGGTGTGGTATGGATTGTAAGGAGAACCCCCCTATGCTGAAAAAATTGCGTGGGGGTTCCCCCACAATCTCTACCAGACCTGTATCCGAGCACGTCGCCCGGCCGGTCAGGAAATGAGTGGGGACGAGCGAGCGCCCCCCCTCCTGAGCCGTACCAGGCCGCATGCCCTCAACATGGGGGGGTGGGTGCTTTGGGGCAGGGGGGCGCCCTGAACCCTGCGGCCCCCCCACCCCAAAGCACCCTGTCCCCATGTTGATAAGGTCAGAGCCGTTGGTTGTTGGGGGCGGGGGGGCTTATCGGAATCTGGAAGCCCCCTTTAATAAGCGGACCCCCAGATACCAGCCCCCCCCACCCTAGGTGAATGAGTATGGGGGTGCATCGTACCCATTCACATGGAGGAAAAGTGTCAATAAAACAAACACACAACACAGGTTTTTAAAATAATTTATTAGTCAGCTCCGGGGATCTTCTCCGCTCTCCGGGGGTCTTCTTCTGTCTTCTCCGATCTCCGGTGTCGTCTCGGCGCTCCCCGGTTCTTCTCCTGCTCGCTCTCTTGTTCTTCGGGGCTGGCCGCCGCTATCTTCTTTGACGCTCTCTTACTACCGGCAGCCAGCACGGTCTTCTTTGTCGCCATATGCCTTCTTCTTTTCTTCCGATGTTGACTCGACGCTCCCTCCCGCTGTAATGCCGGGTGTGCAGTGTGCAACGATTTATATAGCCCTCTTATGACGTCACAGTCCCAGCATGCTCCGTGGGTCCCGACTTATCAACATGGGACAGGGTGCTTTGGGGTGGGGTGGCCGCAGGGCTGTTTGAAGTCGCCTAATATCTCCATTTCAGCCTATGTGAGCAGGTATTATCCTGCATAAGCTCTCATTGACTCTCTTTTTGTGTAAAGGAGTCAATGTGCTCTGGTAAGCAGATTACTTATCCAGTCACTTTGGGTGTTTATTCAAGTCTGGTGATGGATCACTTCTCTATCAGTATATCACAGCAAGCACGGAAAGGATGTTTGGTGTTTTATGGACTAATTGATATTTCACAATATTTTTTAATCATATGTTGTTTGATAATGTTTTGTGCACATTTGTTTATTTGATAAGGATTAGTGACTTCAGGAGTGCAGTGCTATGATTTTCATTGTTATTTTTATTAATTATTAGCGCCCCCTATCTTTTACCCATATCACTAGGAGCATTCACTCTTTGAGGGGAGCAGCTTATTTTATTTACTACTATATATTTATTCACTTGGCGCAGAGTTTTCACCCTTTAATGCCATGTACACAAGAGCGGTTTTCCCGTTGCAAAAAAAACGGATGTTTTTTCCGACGGAATTTGCCTTGCATACACAAGATCACACAAAAGTGCTGCCAAGAACGTGGTGACGTAAAAGACTACAACAAGCTGAGAAAATTAAGTTTTATGCTTCTGAGCATGCGTTGATTTGTTTCCGAGCATGCGTCGGAATTTTGCGCGTTGGGATTTGTACACACGATCAGAAATTCCGGTCAGTTTTTTTCCTGATGGAAAAAAGAAATCCAGCTCTCTATCTTTTTCCAGCAGTTTTTCTGTTGGAAAAAGTCTGATGGAGCATACACCTGGTCGGGATTCCCGACCAAAAGCTCTCATCTGACTTTTTCCAACAGGAAAACCGCTCGTATGTACGGGGCATTAGTGTTTTTAATAAATTCTGCAGGATATACAGACAAGTAGAAAACAGGTATATATTCTTCACCCAAGAAAGTACCTTCCACTGCTCTCAGCCTACTCCCCATTCACCTAATTCCATTTTTTCCTTCTGTGATCTGACTTATTCTTAAAGGGTGGCTATGTTTGTTCACCATGGTCCCAATGTATGCAGGGACATGCCAACTCTTGCTCACTTCTCAGATGGACTATGGATTATGAGATTGATAGTGGGCAGAGAGCAGTGCACATAACATTCCAAACTAATTGAAGCAAGAGGGGAAAAAAAGAGAGGTTTGGGAGCTCACAGAGGATGTTACAAAATAGAAACAAAATTCATGGACAGTATATTACAGTGCCATTAGGTAATGGATGTGTATTGAAAATGTTTGAAGAATAAAGATATTGTGATTAAAGCATATGTCAAGTTGAGATTTTTTTTCTAGTTTTGGATAGAATGGGGAAGGAGTAGAACTTTTTTTTTTTATATCAGAAGCCCTGTTAGAGAGATTTATCCCTGTGTCCTGTTCTGCTGTTTTAACAGATAAGAAGTGAGGGAAAGTCTGCAAACTAAACACAGACAGAAATAACAATCTGACAAAAGTTCTAGCCTTCCACTGACCTACTAAAAACAAAAACAAAAACAAAATTACTTTCGGTTTCTATTGTTGTTGTACAATTACTTCCTGTCTAGTAAATTGCTGTCAGCAGGACAGGAAGTAAGGGTAAATCTCTCTAAAAGCAACCTGAATAGCAGTAATAATTTGTAAAAGGCTTCCAACCCCCCTACTCTAGTTGGACATAAATTCTAATCAATAAGGTCAACATTTGATTAAAACAAATGACTCCAAATGACTCCAAATGAGTGATATTACTAGAGATGTTAATAATTTGATTACATAAAGTCTAAAAGGCACCACACTAAGGCTTGGTTCACACTGCCGTGACCTGAAAGGCTTGGCGATTTGCTGAAGACTTGAGTACTACTTGATGCAACTTTGAGGAGACTTTAAAGCAACTTTGAAGAGACTTTGAAGCAACTGTTAAGCAACATTCAGGGAATGCCTGGGTATTTTTCCTGTAATGTTGCGGCATTGTAAACCGAGCTTAAGGCTTCATGCACACTGGGCGTTTTTACAGCTGCTGTTTTGGACATTAAATGTTTATTTTATTTTAACTGTGCACATGCACACATAGGCTTTTATCAGCGTTTTTTGATAGGAGAGTTTAGTGGCAGAAAAAAAACCCTCTGCTAGTTCATGGGCTAGTACAGAGGTATTGAATAAGGAGACCAAACAACAATTTGATACAACATTTTTTATTTAACTTTGGTAAAATTGGCCACGGTGTCATCCATAAAATGTGGGGGCGGGGTTACAAAAATTTTCTCAATAAATAAATTAAATTACAAAAGGCCAAATTGGCTAAACTTAAAACTTTAAAATCAAATTAATTTCTGTCCATCCAGCAAAAGCTGGACGACTACTCCCCCCATACAGACGACCCCATGACTTATTATGACAAACTGACAGGTAAGGGTGGGCGGGCGGGCGATGCTGCTTGTCAGGAGATGTGACTGAGCAAATCGCCTCAGCCTCTCCCTTATATAGGCTCGTCCAGTGCAGGTTTTACCTCACGCGAACGGACCTATCAGAGAAGGGGGCTGCCGCAGCTGACCAATCAGAGGCTGTTACTACCCCAGAGCGCGGCAGCCCACTTCTCCCTCTGCTCTATCCCATGCAGGCTCAGCATACTGCCGTAGCCTCACATGGGCTAGTACAGAGGTATTGAATAAGGAGACCAAACAACAATTTGATACAACATTTTACTTTGGTAAAATTGGCCACGGTGTCATCCATAAAATGTGGGGGCGGGGTTACAAAAATTTTCTCAATAAATAAATTAAATTACAAAAGGCCAAATTGGCTAAACTTAAAACTTTAAAATCAAATTAATTTCTGTCCATCCAGCAAAAGCTGGACGACTACTCCCCACCGGCCGGGGCCAACCGCGAAGCTGTTGGCCGAGGCCCCCCCACCACCGTGGCTGATTCGATCATGGACTGGATACCCATATTAAAAATGTCCAGGCCAATGCCTGACAGATGAATTTGGTCAACCCGAAACAACCCAGGCAAAAAACCCTCTAACTCGGAATGACGAAAGGAAGAGCCACCAATTGAAGGCATAAAACTATGAATCGTCCTATTTAGCCGTCTGCGGATTCTATCCACGTAGAAAAGGGTGCCGTGCGGCGACCATAACAGCCTGGGAACCATCTCAGAATATACTAACACTGAACCTGGGAACATTTGAGTTATGGAATAGAGATCCCTTTTCATTTCACATAACAAGTCCCATGTGTTGAATTTACCCAAGTCATTAGCCCCCACGTGGATAACTATCACTTGGGGTTGAGGCCAGACAGAAGACAAATAAGCTAGGTGGTCTTTTAAATTGCGCCACCGCATACCTCTAACACCTGACCATAAAATTAAAAATAAATCAGGATCAAGCCCCAGGTTAGCAGAGTATGATCTGGATCCGGAGTGCTTGTAAGCCCAGAACACGTAGGAGTGACCTATGACCCAAGCGATATTCCTGGATAAATCTGAAAGAGAATCATAAAGTTAGAAGACTGGGACGAACATATAACTTATATCTATTGCTGCCCCACCTGCCCACTTTTTTTACCTTACTCTCTGAAAAACCTATAGAATCAGCTGTGGTGGCAGCGCCAATTCGGAAAGAATGGGAAGAAAATTGGTACCCAGATAAATTCAAGCGCTTCAAACAGGAGGCCAAAACAGCTGAGAACTGGTACCTAGTTAGAGAGGACAAGTCTTCATGAATAAAAAAGGAATCGTTACTCAATGGTCTGACCAAAAGATAATTACGAACATGAAACACGGGACAGATAGCCTCATTAGGAGAACTGGATAAAGAAAACCACTGGCCAACCTGAGAGGACTTTGATCTGGACAAAAACAGACGGACAGAACCGACGTCAAACTGAACATGAGAAAAACGGAGAAATGAAAAAACGTTTCTATTTGCTGCAGTAAACTCACCTAACCGAAGGGCTCCAAAGAATGCTATAGAGAAAGCAGCCTTAAAAAGCAAAGATTCGAAATTGGATGAGCAGACATCTTGAAGGATCTGAAGAAGATCGATCAAAATGGGGATAGATATGGGACGCCTATTATCTAAAGAGGGCCTAGACTTTTTGAGGCCCTTCAAAACCTGAGTGACCTGAAAGAAAGAGGTAAGAGCAGGAAGGCCTGCAAACTTAAGGAAAAAAGAAACTCCAGCCAATATTTTACCTATGGAAGCCGGGGACAGATTAGACTGAATGAGAAAGGACAAAAAAGACAAAGCCACGTAAGAAGATACATCTAGTGGATCCAAACCCAATGGTTGACAGAAAGAGCACCATTTGTGCCATGAAAGCCTATAATCCCTCCAGGTGTTTTCCGCTACTGAAGCCTTGAGATTCCGGAATATTATTCCCAAATTAAGCCCCAGAGGAAGTCTGGGCAAGGGGTGCCATGTTGATCCGCTGATGGCGCCAACTCTCGGAATCTCTTGAACTGTGAACGAGATAAAGAATCTGCTATGTTATTTTCTTTACCTGCAATATGCTCAGCTCTCAACCATATATTACAGTTCATACAATGAAGTACAAGGAAACGCAATAACCTCAGAACGGGATCAGACTTAGAGGACAGAGTATTGATGGCAAAAAAGACACCTTTATTATCCGTATGAACTAAGATTCTACGATTCCTAAAGATGTCTTCCCACACAACCACCGACACAATCACTGGAAAGAGCTCCCACAGAACTAGATTTTGAAGTATCTCCTTCTGGAGCCAATCAGGGTGCCAGGACTGGGCGCACCAGCGCCCATCCAAGAAAGCCCCGAACCCAGCAGAGCCAGCTGCATCGGTGAAGAATTCCAACTGAGAACTATTAATAAAGTCCATTTGCCAGGCCGAGGAACCATTAAACTCATTTAAAAAAGCATCCCAAATTCTTAGATCATCCTTGATGCTTTTTGAAATTCGGAAATGAGCGTAAGGGTTCACCATACCTTTTATGGCTAACGAGAACCTGCGCGAAAATACCCTCGCCATAGGGATGACTCTGGCTGCAAAAGCAAAAAGACCCAGCAAAGATTGTGCCTCCTTTAAGCACACCTTCTTACTGACAAGAAAGGTTGCAATCATAGACTTCATTTTATGTATCTTCTGTTGTGGCAATCTGAATTCCATTCGTTCGGAGTCAACCGTGATCCCCAAAAATTCAATAACTGTCGTGGGAAAAACTGTTTTCTCCTGGGCCAGAGGCACGCCAAAGTCATGACAAACGTCAAAGAAAACCTGTAAAGCTTCCATACACACTGATGACCCCCGGGGACCTAAAAACAAGAAGTCATCTAGATAATGTAGGATAAGGCCTTGAGGGATAACGACTGACACGACCCAATGTAAGAAGGAGGAAAAAGCCTCGAAATAAAAGCATGACATAGAAAACCCCATTGGCATGCATTTATCAAAATAATATTTATTCAAAAATTGAAAACCCAAAGAATTGAAGCCTTGTGGATGCACGGGAAGAAGGCGGAAAGCCGACTTAATATCAGCCTTTGCTAGCACAGCCCCTTGCCCTGCTTGCCTCAAAAGACACAAAGCCTCATCAAATGAGGCGTAGCAGACTGGAGCCTCCACAGAGGCAACTTCGTCATTGAGTGACGAATGCGGTGGGTAAGATAGGTGGTGGATCAGTCTGAACGCACCCAGCTCTTTCTTGGGTACGATGCCCAAAGGGGACAACCGGAAATTAGAGAATGGCGGGTCATTAAAGGGGCCAGCCACCCTACCCTCAGACAATTCTTTGCAAATTTTCTCAAGCACTAAGTTAGAGTGCATGGATACCGATAGTAAATTTTTAACTGGTGTACACCCTGAACCAGTAAAGGATGGCACTAAGAAACCATTGGCAAAACCTTCAGTTAGCAGAGCCGCCATCCTGTGGTCTGGATAGCGCTCGAGCCATGGGCGCATTCTTGCCAGGCTCACCGGAGTCGGGGCCTTTCCCATGTGTGTCCTTGGGTCCTGAATGAGAGGAACTAGCGGCAGCTTTACGAAAACATCTGCTCGCCGCGTGAGTACCGCCACAATAAGAACACTCATGTTTGTATCTACAATTCAATAAGAATTTACATTGACCCTCATTGAATGCAAAGCATACACCCTTCCTGACTGGACTCTGACCATTTGAAGCGGGGCGAGGGGTGAACTGGGGCCTAGGTGGCAGCATAAGGTTTAACCATAAACCAACGTCCTTAGCCCCCCAATGCAGCGATGGGTGCACAGCTAGTTTTTGACGGAAATTCTCGTCATATGAGAACCATGCGGAGCCGCCAAAGTGGCGAAAGGCCTCCGCAATAATATCCAGGTGTTGGAATAAACCTGAGCACTTCCCCGGGAAGCGTTCTCCCATAACTGCTGAATAGATACAGAACGCTTGCAGCCAGTTTTGAAATGTCTTAGGAACCGCTCTCCTTCTATCTTCCTCTGTTCTTTCGCTGGACTGCCTGTCAGATTTAGCCAAAAACTCCTTAGAAGCAGGGAGAAGTGATAATATATCGAGATATTCACCCCTCCAAATTTTTTCTTTGACTGACTTAGACAGATGAAAACCCAGCGGGGATAAACTGCAAGGGAGGGGTTCCTTAAAGGAAGACTCGCTGACCATAGCAGCCGAGGATCTGAGGGGTAAAGTATTATTAACAGCAGGACACCTCACACTCGATCTGACAGTAACATCCTTATTTAGCAGAGAGGGATGACCAGCCTCATGCCACACCACACCAACCTCCTCCATATCAATAGCATTATCGCTATTTCCAGCACCAGTCTCCTGTGCACTCTGACTTACTGTGCATGCCTGAGTACTCAGACTCTCACCTGGTTGCACATACATATTTACATTTTGTGAGGTAAAATCCGCATCATGTATACCTTTGAACTGCTGCACAATGACAGACAAAGATTCAATTAGACTAGAAAATGCAGATAACTGGTTAACATTACTGAAAACAACTTCAGGTAAAACAAGCTCACCCAAGTCCCCAGGAGGGGGGGAAGAGGCAGCGCTGCTCCCTTGCTGGCAAGAAGCACCTCTTGTTGCAGCTCCCTCAGCTTGAGGAGCTAAATTATTGGTCTTACATTTCTTTTTTCTTCCAGGCTGTTTCCTGGGGGCGCCCACGCTCATCTCTGGTACTGCAGCTGGGCTGACAGATAAAACAGAGCCACTCTCCTCAGACAGGCAACGCTTCAGCCACTCTTCACCTCCCCTGCTCTCCGCCTTCTCTAGGAGTCTACATAAGAGCTCCTCACGGCTGTCCTGCACAGCGCGCTTCATCCTGAGAGAGAGGGAGAGGCGGGCGATGCTGCTTGTCAGGAGATGTGACTGAGCAAATCGCCTCAGCCTCTCCCTTATATAGGCTCGTCCAGTGCAGGTTTTACCTCACGCGAACGGACCTATCAGAGAAGGGGGCTGCCGCAGCTGACCAATCAGAGGCTGTTACTACCCCAGAGCGCGGCAGCCCACTTCTCCCTCTGCTCTATCCCATGCAGGCTCAGCATACTGCCGTAGCCTCACATTCTGGTTTAGCAACGTTTTGGCAGAAAAAACGCTGATAGCATCTAAACTCTACTAAATGCTGTATCCAGCGTTTAGCAGAGTTGTTTTTTTTTCAAGGGAGGCGACCAGCTTCCTCAACAACCAGTGATTAGCTGTTTGTTAAGGAGTAGACATGTGCACAGCAAAAATGTTCGTTTATTTCTGTTTCGTTTCTGTTCGTTTATCGTGATTCGTAACGAGTCGTAATTTCGTAAGACGTTAGTTATCGTATTCGTACTCTTTAGTATTTTCGTAACACTCTTTTTTCCGTTTCCGTTTTTTTCTGTTAGTTTATTTTTCGTTGCATCGAGATTCGTATTTTCGTTATATTTTGTATTCTGCCGCGTTCGTATTTTAAAAATGATTTTATTCGTTCCTTCGTTTTTACGTTAGTTTAATTTTCGTTGTTTTGCTATTCGTATTTACATTATATTTTCCATCATGCCGCATTCGTATTTTCGTAAGAAATATATTTTCGTTGCTTTATGATCATTCGTATTTTCGTGTCTAATTTCCTTTGATTGTAAAAACTTACTTTTGTTGATTTTATTGCATTCGTAATTCTGTTAGAATACATTTTACGTTTATTCGACACACTACTCGTCGTAATTTTGTAATTCGTACTTTACTGTGATTGACTTGACTGTCTTAGTTAGCACACACACCCTGTCTAGAATGAAGTCTGACGTAGAAGAAAACTAAAATATGTCAGATATTACAAATACAAATCTAGAAATTAGATGCACTGCAGTCTAACACAGAAAAAGACACAAGGAGCCAGGAGGTAATGAGAAAGAAGCTCATTGGGGGAAGGAACAATCCTCTTCAGAGGAAAGGGACAGCGCTCAGTGGCTATTGGTCAATGTCCAGAAATATTTCAGTACTAACGAAAGCTAATTTACATTATTTCGTATTTTCGTTGTTTTGATTTCCGTTTTCCGAAGATTCGTAATTTATTTTTCGTTAGTTTTGATTTTCGTTTTTTATTCTTTGTTCGGCATTTCGGTTGTTTTCTTTTCGGTCTTCGAATATTAGTAAGTTTGTATTTTCGTTGTTTCTATGTTTTCGTTTCTTTCATCTTTCGTATCTTCGTTGTTTTTCATATTCGTTATTTTGAAAATATCGTTATTCGTTATTAATTGCGATAAACCGTTCGTTTGTTCGTATGTTAACGAATCAACTAAAATAACGAAAATTTACGGAAAACGTATTCGTAACTTAAAAAATTGCACATGCCTATTAAGGAGCAGGCCGGGAAGCCGGCCGCTGCATTCTTAACAAAGGATAAGTATTTAACTGTCAGTGGGGAATGTAATAAAAAATTATTGCTGGCAATAAAAAAATGAGTGTGGGGTCCCACCCCCAATCCATACCAGCCCCTTTGAGTCTGATATGGATTTTAATCCTTACATCTTGTATGGATTTTGAGGGGAACCCCCACATCAATTTTTTTTAAATGGCGTGGGGTCCCCCCCAATATCCATACACTCTAAAAAATAATGTCTTGGCTCAACAAAAAAAAATAACGCAACAGTTTGCATCAAGCTTTTTAAGTTATGACAATGTCAGGTAAAATTAAGTGGAAGCAACAACCTACATTGTGTTGAGGTAATTAGCTTTTCTGCTAGATATAAATGCATTTTTATTTACCATCCACTTAATTACTGGCATTATAAACACATGTTTTTAAGTTGAGTAGTCAACAATATTAAGTTGCTCCAATTAGTTTTTCCAGTTTCTACAATCATTTTTTTAAGTCACATGTACTTCATTTCTACAATTATGAGCACACTTTCTTTAGGTTAATAAACAGCTAAACTCAAGTTGGTCCAAAGTTATTTTCTCTATTAGTGTTTAGCTTTGTTTTTATACTAGCTTTCACAAATGAATTCACTCAACAACACAATTGTTAAACAATTAGACCCCTTTCACACTGGAGTGGTTTAAAGGCGCTATTGCGCTTAAAATAGCGCCTGCAAACCGACCCTAAACTGTGTCTCCAGTGACCCTAAAGCTTTGTCTCCAGTGTGAAAGCCCAAGGGCTTTTACACTGGAGCGGTGCGCTAGCAGGACGGGAAAAAAGTCCTGCTAGCCACATCTTGTGGTGTTTATACCACTTCTCCCCATTAATTTTTAATGGGACAGCACCGCTGAAAAAACGCCTCCGCAGAGCCGCCTTGCAGTGTTTTTTAACCACTTCTTGGCCACTAGCGGGGTAAAACCGCCCTGCTAGCGGCCGAATACCGGTGCAAAAAATAGCGGCACTTTACCGCGGACGCACTTACCGCCACCGTGTGAAAGGGGCCTTAAGTTTATTACACAAAACAGTTGAGTTTTTTAACATAAATAGTCAAGTTAACAAAAATAGAAAATAAGTTTCAAACATAAAGATTTGTACCATGTATAATATATCCTAATATATCTAAAACCACAGTGCCAAATATAAACTTAGGACCGTCTCACACCGGAAATTGCACAGGAATGCGCTGTATGTTCACATGCGATTCACATGCAGTTCTGTGTAGTGCGATTTCAGCTCATTCATTTTGGATGGGCTGAATTTGCACTGCACTAAAAGTAGTGAGCCAGATTCACGTAGAACTGCGGCGGCGTAACGTATCCTAGATACGTTACACCGCCGCAAGTTTTCATCGCAAGTGCCTGATTCACAAAGCACTTGCAATGAAAACCTACGCCGGCGGCCTCCGGCGTAAGCCCACGTAATTCAAAGGGGCGTGTGCCATTTAAATTAGGCGCGCTCCCGCGCCAGACCTACTGCGCATGCTCCCTTTTGAATTTCCCGCCGTGCTTTGCGTGAAGTGACGTCATTTTTTCGATCGGCGACGTGCGTAGCGTACTTCCGTATTCCCGGACGTCTTATGCAAACGACGTGAATTTTTTAATTTCGACGCGGGAACGACGGCCATACTTTATACAGCACATACGTGTGCTGTGTAAAGTTAAGGCACCAAAAACGACGACTAACTTTACGACAGGAAACTTGACTAGCGTCGACGTAGCGAACGCGAAAAACCGCTGTGGATCGCCGTAACTCCTAATTTGCATACCCGACGCTGGTTTACGACGCAAATTCCCCCCAGCGGCGGCCGCGGTATTGCATCCTAAGATCCGACAGTGTAAAACAATTACACCTGTCGGATCTTAGGGCTATCTATGCGGAACTGATTCTATGAATCAGTCGCATAGATACTCTGAGAGATACGGCGGAGTATCTGAGATACTCCGTCGTATCTCCTTTGTGAATCTGGGCCAGTGTATCTACAATTGGAAACTCATTGCAACCGGATCACATGGTACTTCTGTACCACTTGATCCAGTGTGAGCAAACACACTGCATTTGTGATCTGCATTTGGGGTGTCATTAGCTTAAAATTGACACTCACTGCAGAACACAGCTGCAGTGCATTTTAAACATGGTGTGGGAAATTCTCATGGATACACCGCTCCTACAGCACCCCTGCCCACTGAAATTATTGGGCAGCACCACCGGCAGCGGCACTTTTCCGGCGGTTTTAACCCTTTTTTGCCCGCTAGTGGTTGTTAAAAACACCCCGCTAGCGGCCGAATAGCACCGCTAAAAATAGCGGCGCTTTACTACTGACGGCGCCTCAGTGTGAAAGCGGCCTTAGGGCAAGTAGGAAGAGGGAAGAGGGAGCTGATAAGGGGGAAAGAGCATCCAAAAAAAAGAAAAAAAAGAAGAAAAACAGACAAATAGGAATACCACAATAGTGGCCATATGTTGGAGGGGAGAGAGGAAAACAGTCCCTCCGTCTCCAAGGAAAGAAGACAATAAACAATCAGACTATTGGGGTTTATTTACTAAAGGCAAATCTGAAAGATCTGAAATTAGGGGAAGCTCTGCTGATTTTATCATCCAATCATGTGCAAGCGAAAATGCTGTTTTTATTTTCCTTGCATGTCCCCCTCAGATCTACAGTGACTGCACTTCCAAGTGCACCTTTAGTGCAAAGTGGATTTGCCTTTAGTAAATATTTTAAACAAACCATGAAGTCTTGAATATAGTTTGCCATAGAAGCTAAAATCTATAATACACTGACTCCCCTGGCACAAAAAAACAAAACAAAAACTTTTTCAAGCTTAGCAGATTTTACAAATGGCGCACTATCAATGCTACCCACTGACATGAGGCAATGATGTTCACAAGGCTAAAAACAACCAGCACTATATTAGGACAAAGTTTGTTAGTTGGTGTTGCCTTTTAACACCTAGTTCTCGAGCTATAGGCTATAAGGGATTACAAACAGTAATAGTTCCAAATTTCTTTGTAAAGCAAATTATTTTCACCTTTAAAAATGTCTTTCATATTTCTGTGCAGCAGCAGGTCTTCCTTCCAACATGTCTCAGCTTTTTCTGCGTTATGTTGGTGGGGGAGGAGACTTGCAATAACTCAAGATAGAACAAAATTGAGTTACCAAGTCCATTTTATTAAGTTACCACAACTTAAATTTCCTTTTACATCAATGAATGCAGAAATGGGACTGTACACAACACACAAAATTAGGTTGCTGTAATTTCCAACATTATAATATCAACAGAACTTATTAAAATAGGTTTTCAACGTAAAAAGTTTATTTAAAACAATAAATTTGAATTTTTACCTTGGAAATATGCATTTAATTAAGTGGTGGTAACAGGTCTCTCGAATTACTTTTTAGAGTGTACCAGATCCTTAGCCGAGCATGCAGCCCGGCAGGCCAGGAAAAGGGGGGGGCGAGGGGACTCTACTGTCAGCTACATTCAGAACCATTCACTGGTTGTCAAGGATGCTGTCAGCCCTGCTCCTTAGTGCTGCAGCTGCTAATAAACCTAGCTTACACTAAGGTTAAACACCAACCAGTAGTGTTTTTGTCCAGTGTTTCTAAAGCAGTTTCCAGCTTTCTATTGTGCATGAAGCCTAATACTAAACAATACATTACACTGTATAAATACCTTTCTGTCCTTTACACACTGCTGTAGCTCAGTTCTTTGTAACACTGGATGATAACACTGATAAGGCTGCCAAGTTATTGCCCTCCAGTCACATGTCCTATTATCTGAGCAGTTCAGGCATGGGACAATCCATTGACCTTAAAGGAAAGACAAATTATTTAAACACAGCATTTTATTCTGATGCTGTTATATAGTATACTTTATTTGATAGGAGTCATGCTAAACAAAAATTCACAAATGCTAGCTTTCATTTGCATTACCATCATAAATAACTCATGTTTTAGTACATATAGCTTGTATTTTATATATATATACATATATATATATATATATATATATATATATATATATATATATATATATATATATATATATATACACTGCATATATATATATACACATATATACACTGCATATATATATATATATACACACACAATAAAACAGAGGCAGCTTTGGTTAACCTATATCATACCTGAAAAAAAAGTAAAAAACAAAATAGGCTGACAAGCAGTATTTTTTATGACAGAAAAGACCCTATTGGGATGGAAGCAGCAGTGATATGCTGTGCATACTGGTACATTATGGCATAAAGCTCTGAGAGGCCCTTTTCCAAATAAAAATAGTTTTGAAAGGTTTAATTCCTCTTTGAAACACCTATTTATAAAGGTTTTAGCATTTTTAAAAACATTTTTATATTCTACAGTTAAAGTGATACTAAAGCTTCAATTTTTTTTCTTTTAAATAACAAGAAATTATATACTTACCTCCACTGTGCAGCTCGTTTTGCACAGAGTGTTCCCGATCCTCGTCTTCTGCTGTCTCGGCTCCTCCCCGTTTCCGATAACCCCCTCTAGGAAGTGCTCTCCCAAGGTGTTTACCTTGCAGGCACACTCCAGAGTCCTGTAGTCGACGTCCATAGCCGCCGACTACAGGACTCGGCCCGCTCCCCCGCATCATTGGAGTTGATTGACAGCAGCGCAAGCCAATGGCTGCGCTGCTATCAATCTATCCAATGAAGAGCCGAAAAAACTGAGCCGAGATCAATCGCGTTCTCGACGTGGGACTTTCGAGGGCTCAGGTAAGTAAACCGGGGGGCTGGGGGGCCGCTAATCATAAGATAAAAAACATGAACCTTTACAACCCCTTAAATTCAAGATTGGATGAGCTTGATATTTAAAATTATTAGTTGTGCATATTTAGATTCCACTTTTTTCATGATCTCCATATGCTAGTGAACATGGCCACATGGCAAAATTAATAAAATTCAGTTAGGTATACCAGAGTGCTCCACACTACTTGTAACATAATCCTCATCCTCTTAACAGTTTGTAAAATTTGTTCTATCGTTTTCAGTTTTGTTACCCAGCTTTTCCAAAATGTGTTAGTTTTGCTCTCAGCTTTTAAGTAATTTCACTTATTTTCTACAATGTGGCTTTATAAACACATTAGAGAAAGGTCAGCAACACAGTGTAAATCTGATTCAGTTTACGGGCCCCCTGGTGTATGGGCTCCATAAACTTTAGTAAAACCCAGTTATTTAAATGTTTTATATATAAAGAAACAAAATAAGAGGAAACTATCTATAATATATTTTTAAGCACTGCATATTATACATAAGATTTAAGACACAGAGCCAAGATAAATACAAAATACAAAAGTATGTCCTCCTAATATAAGAACCTTTGGCCTTTGGCTAATATGCATTGTTCATTCACAAATAAATGTTAATATATTTTAAAAATTCAAACCAAATTCAAATGTACTGAGATACGTGAATTTGTTCAGATCACTTGCTTCAGGAGTAGGTTTTCAGTACATGGACAACAAATACAATATAACAAATGATATGTATATTTAAGTACCACACAACTGCTAAAAGGTCCAGACAGGACTTTATTCCTATAAAAGTCAGAGGGACAATCCAAAGAGTATGGGGGTCCAAAAATGACCCTTTTTGCCAGGACTTGAGATTAAAAACAATATAGATGACTAGAAGTGAACTGGACCTTTAAATGTATTTCTTACATTGTGATTATAAGCTTAAGTCTTGTCAGCAGCTGGTGTGGCAGCAACAATAAATATAATATAGAATTTATAATAAAAGGTAAAGGCTAGGAGAATTTTTTTGAATGAAAAGGCTTTGAGTGTGTTTCGTGGGTGTGCATTTGCCACATGGGATAAAACCATCAGTTCCAAATACATGTTAGAGATGAAAATGCAATTGGTGCTGAAAAGTCTTGTGTCAAAATGTCTCTTATGTATATGTAAAAATGAGCTTTTAGAAGACAAAATCGAATGCGGCTGTCCATAAAAATATAATTCACTGCACAAACTTACTTATAGCCATAGTGCCGGAATAAATACTGCATTTTAGCAAGACATCAGATAACTGCCACAACAAAATGTTGACTAGAGATACTCAAAGACATAATCCATGGTCTTTCGGCACCCTGTCCTCACCTGTCATGCACTATTGCAGTCAGGCTCCCACAAACACAACATATAGAATTTTCTACTCAACTACTGCACAGGTAACCATTTCACTATTTATTTACTACCTTACCATGCAAATCACTATCACACCTGTGTCACTATTTTTTACTTTAGTGGGATACACTATGTATTCCCCCCTTTTTTCCCCTCACTTCCACTTCCCTTGAATCCATGTACTTACACACTCTCACTATTTATTTATTTATTTTTTAATCATTCACATCATCCATTCACTTACCCATTACTCAGTTCATCACTGCCCTACTCTAATTACCTAATTATATATTTTTACTTAATCAACTAACTTGAATGGACTCTATAGGTTGCCCTGACACTCATTATACACATTGGCAATTAGTATCTGCCTTTAGCCTGCTTAATACTACACAAACAGTTCAACTGTCATTCTGGCAGCTATGCGTTGAATTTATCATTCAATCCTCTCAAATGTATTACTTTATTGTGGTTGTTCTCTGCAGGCGTCAGCTCTTCCACCACCTGGAGGGTGTCCACACTCTGGCTCCTTGCAAGCCCTCTTGGATGGGCCTTTCACCCCTTTTTGTGGGGGGGGGGGGGATGGAGGCAGCCACCAGCCCCTCCGGACCATCCAGCGGTTCTCAATATCCCTGATTCTCTGTTTTAGCGGTAAATATATCATCATGGTAAACTCTATGTAATGTATGCCTACATGTTTTCTCTTTTTCTAATTTTGAAACTTTGTTATTAATATTTTAGAACCCTTGTCCCCCTGAAGAGACCGACCAAACGGTCGAAACGCGTTGGGGACCTACATTGGGGGATCTATATTGTATATCCACCGACAATACAACAATATGTATACTTATCCATGTCTGCTGCTATCAGAATTGTGATATTTTACTTTTGTACCCTTGCTGTATATATTGTATTTTTTATTATCATTCACTGTAACATCTGCCACCATTGGCAAATAAATACAATTTTTTATACTGAACCTATTTAAATTACTAATTGACCCCGCTGCCTAAAAGCTCGACTGGGGAACCTTTCTCTCTCATGCAAAGACATAATCATTGCCCAGCTGATGATCTGTAATTCTATGGGCACCGGCTTCATGCATTGTAACTGCAAAAATAACATGTATTATCCAATACAGAAATGTTTTAGTTAAGTAATAAAAATATTTTTGCCAAATTCATTTTCAAATACCTTTGGCATCTCCAGTGTCACACTTCCTTTGCCATGCTTGTGAAAGTCCAGACAATACCTTTCTGGAAATATACTGTAATCCACAAGGCTCATTTTCGTGTATGATTAAACCACAATCCTGTTAATACAAAAACAAATATATATATTCCGAATCCAAACCTAGTTACAAAATAATTCAGAAATTATAATTGAGAGGATTTTGAACTAGGGATATTTCGATTTATTTACACTGATATAGCATCCTATAAATAATACTGAATATAGGATTTTCCTAAATGGGCAAAAATATAATATTTCACATTTTTTTGTATACCAAGTCAATAATAATGTTTTTGCAAACAGGATTTTCAGGAGTCTTCTTGGTAATGTAATTATCCTACTAAGTTGTTTATCCTACTGTAAAATGTCTGTTATCCCTGCTTGTTTATATTTGGTAAGGCACTCTCTGCAGTATATTTAACCACTTGCTTACTGGGCACATAAACCCCCTTCGTTTCCAGGCGAAATTTCAGCTTCCGGCACTGCGTCGCTTTAACTGACAATTGCGCGGTCGTGCGACGTGGCTCCCGAACAAAATTGGCGTCCTTTTTTCCCCACAAATAGAGCTTTATTTTGGTGGTATTTGATCACCTCTGCGGTTTTTATTTTTTGCGCTATAAACAAAAAAAGAGCGACAATTTAAAAAAATATATATTTTTTTTTACTTGTTGCTATAATAAATATCCCAATTTTTTTTAAAAAAAACTTTTTTTTTTCTCAGTTAAGGCCGATACGTATTTTTCGACGTATTTTTGTAAAAAAAAAAAAATAATCGCAATAAGCGACTGGTTTGCGCAAAAGTTATAGTGCCTACGAAATGGGGGATAGATTTATGTTGTTTTTTTTTGTTTTTTTTTACTAGTAATGACGGCGATTTGCGATTTTTTAGTCAGGGCTGCGATATTGCGACGGACGTATCGGACACTTTTGACACAATTTTAGGACCATTCACATTTATACAGCGATCAGTGCTATAAAAATGCACTAATTACTGTATAAATGTGACTGGCAGTGAAGGGGTTAACACTAGGAGGTGAGGAAGGGGTTAAATGTATTCCCTCATTGTGTTCTTACTGTGTGGGGGGAGGGGACTGACTGGGGGAGGTGACCGATGCTGTGTCTCTATGTAAAGAGACACAGCATCGGTCTCCTCTCTCCCTCACAGCACGTGGAGCTCTGTGTTTACACACAGAGCTCCACGTCCTGCTGTGTTACCGGCTGTGTTTACCGACGATCGCGAGTGTCTGGCGGACATCGCGGCCGCCAGGCACTCGCATCGGCTCCCGAGCGATGCGCCGGGCACGTTGTTTCCCCGCTGCGCGCCCCCAGCGGCGTGCACGGGGAACAACAACAGCAGGACGTCCAGGGACGTCCACCCGGCAGTTGAGAGCCGCGCTGTGGACGTCTTTCGACCATAGCGCGGGTCTCAACTGGTTAAAACAATGGTAAGGACTTTAAAGTGATTGTAAACTTCAGACATGAAATATGAACAAAGCATATCCTTCTATAGTGTGTACTTGTTTCTATTAAGAGCGATAATGCCACATACACATGGTCGGAATTTCCGATTGAAAAAAAAAGATGGGAGCTTTTCATTGGATATTCCGACGGACTTAGATAGAGAGCAGGTTCTCTATTTTTCAGTTGCAAATTCCAACTGAGTTTTGCCCGGTCAACAGTCTGACCGTGTGTATGCACCATAAGTGTCATTTATGGCCTTTTCTCAGGTCCTAGGCACAAATCATCAGTCCTTGGATTTACCTGGTGGGCCCCTTCCATTGGACATGTTTTCTCTGCGCTCCACATCTCTGTACCTTCTTTATCCTCTCCTCCCTCCCTTTTTTCCTTTCTTTCTTCTATCTCTTTTATAGATGTCTTTTCTCCCTGTATTTATCCCTTGAAAAGTGGCAGTATACCATTCCTAACCTAAGACTTTTTGCAGGGTTCTCCCAGCCTGGTACAAACTCTCATTATCCCAGTATCTCTAATCCTACTTGGGCACCAGGCCTGATGTTTGCACTTTCATGCCTCTAGACTTTCCCTGAGAGGCTGCCCGAGTGGACCTTATTGTGGTTTGATATTTTTGTTTGCCCTGTAAAATTGTTTCAGTCACATCTACTTCATCTGATATCTTTGCAGATTTATGGTATTTTTATTATTAATATTTTTTTTACCAGTAATGGCAGTGATCTGAGATTTTTACCATGACTGTGACATTGCGGCGGACAGATCAGACACTTTTGACACTATTTTGCGACCAGTGACATTTATACAATGATCTGTGCTATAAATATGCACTGATTACTGTATAAATGTCACTGGCAGGGAAGGAGATAACCCTAGGGGGCGATCAGTGGGTTAAATGTGTTTCCTAGGGAGTGAATCTAACTGTGAGGGGAGGGTACTGACTAGGGGAGGAGACCGATCGGTGTTCCTTTATACATAGGAACACATGATCTGTCTCCTCTCCCCTGACAGGACGTGGATCTGTGTGTTTTCACCCACAGATCCACATTCTTGCTCTGTCACAAGTGATCATGGGTGCCCGGCGGATATCTCGTTTTTTATTAAAGGAATAACCAATTCAGAGAAGCCCCTTCTTCCTCAAGGCCTGAGCAGTTATGCAGTTAAAGCCCTTGACTGTAAAGCAAGATGGTAAACCAGTCCTTGGAATAGAACGGCGGTCAAGGCTGGGACATGAAGTTCTGCACAGGACAGAATACTCTCTATCTCTCTTTCTTACTGCAGAATGACTTCTGGTTCTTGGTGTAATAGGGCAAGCACAGGGGCTAAAACTTTGGTGAACATGTTGGGTAAAGTAAACAAGCCAAATGGCAGAGCAATAAACTAAAAGTGATGGGGTCAAACAGAAAATCAAGAGAGTTCTTGATGTGCTGAAAAAATCGAGGGCATGCACGTATGCATCCTTGATGCCCACAGAGACCAAAAAGCCTATTTGATGGGTGGAGACCTGGTTGACAGACCTGGTTGATTCCATGCAGATTTTGTGGGCCTGAATGAAAACAGTTAGATGCTTGAGATCCAAGGTAGGAAGCATGTTCCCTTTTTGGTTGGGAACTGTGAAAAGATTGGAATAGAATAAAATTCCTGAAACCTTTCCACCACAGGAACTGGGGCAATAACTCCTTGACAGAGGCGGCTCTCTAATTAGGCAAATTAGGTGGTCGCCTAAAGCCTCACACCCACAGGGGCCTCGCAACCACCTAATTTGCAGAATTAAAGAGCTATAGGTGGGTAGGAATAGCAGCACCCGGGTGGCTGGAGGACAGAGTGAGTCGCAGAGCTCCCGCCTCTACCACACTGGCTGCTCTGTGTCACATTCCCTACCTGTATGTTCGGCCGGTCACCAGCTCCTCTGTGTCCCTCAATCCTATGCAGCACTGCTCAGCACAGAGTCCTCCTCATCCAGAGCTCCGCCCCCTAAGGACAGGAACCCCCTTCATCTCCCGGGGGGGGCACTGAGAAAAATTCCCCCGACACTAGCACTGAGAACACGCTGACGCCAGTGCTGAGAAAGAGTGCACTGACACCAGCACTTTAAGGCTCATAATATATGCAATTTATGCATTTAATTTTTATCGCTTACATTTTTTCCATTACGGGCATGAGTGGGGCCTCATGTCTAAGTTAAGCCTAAGGCCTCCCAAAGCCTAGAGTCGCCTCTGCTCCTTGATCTAGAAGACCTGTTAGCGCTCATGGAGATCTGTTAATCTAAGCAGTAACACAGGCAGGTTGGAAGACATAAATCAGGGAGGGGGCTGAGAGTAGAACTCTAGCTTGCAACCCCTGGAAACCACCTCTCATACCCCAGACATCTGTCTAGGCATCCACAAAGGCTAACATATTCAGTCCATTCTCTTTGAAAAGTAAGGGCACTCCTTCATGCTGAAAACTATTTTATTGTGGATTTGGGCAATTTCAAAACTCAGTGTTTGGAGCTCCTGCCTTGGGTCTAGTGTTTGGGGTTGAGGCCTGGGATTGATGAAAGTTTATTTTCTTGGTGTTAGAGGAGGTGTGCGAGGACTATGCTTCTTCTGCTGTGATATACAAGTACTCTTACCCCCAGTGACATCCTTAATGAGAGTTTCCAAGGCAGCGTTGAAGAAATGTTGTACCTTGAAGGGCATGTACAATAATTGCTTTTGCTTGTCTGCTCTGCAGCACAACAGTTTATTCAAAGAGTTCTCCACATGTTCACCGATAGGGGATTCATACAGGAAATAAGACGGGAGACGTCCACCAATGCAAAAGCTCAGGGTTGTTGCTCTAAATGCTCTATAAATAGAGGATCAGTGTGAAGGGAAGCTGAATCGTCTAAGCCTAGTCCACTCCTCTAATGTTTGACAGGATAGCATTACAGACAGAGCAGGTTGCCATCTGCCGGAAAAAAAGAAGGAATCTCTTTGCGATCCTTTAAAATCATTGCATCTTCTGCGATAATCAGCTGTGTATTATTATTATGGGAAACTACGGGATCCATGACCAAATGGCCCATTTCTAAATTAAAGTTTCTTCAAATAGGTATAGGACTGTAAGGCCTCGTACACACGACCGGACATGTCCGATGAAGTGTACGAGGCCTGAAACATTGAAACGTTGAAATGTTGGGTAAGTGTGAACAGTTTATCAGGAGTCTCCCAGGATCTGTAAATGACACTTGGGATTAGCAGGTGCACCGTGCACCAACAAAAGAAAAGGTATGATAATGGCACCCAATGCTTGAAATAAACTAAAATAAAGTAGCTTCTGATGTATGGCACACATGACCGTCTCACAAGTGAGTCTTTAGAGATAGGGTAATTTCAAAGGCTGTGCCATGCATCTGAACTCCAAAAGCGCACCACAGCTAATTAACACAGAACACAAAGGTCTAAAAACCACAACAATCATCTAATCCAGTGGGGTCTGGGTATGGTCTCCAAAGCTCCTGCCGAAAATACACCGATCCTTATAGCTGTATAAAGAGAACGTCTCAAACATTGTGTAGGAAAATTGGGATTAAAAAGAATAATATTTTTTTCTAAAACAGAGTCCCTGTCACTTTGATGCTTTATAAGCATTTTCTTTGGTCTTTCATTATGTAAAGTAATGGAGAAGCATTGGCAATATGGATTTTCCATAGTACCAATGTGTTAAAAAAACACAATCTTGCGAGATACATGTGTTTTTTGCATTCATACCATTTACATCAAATGGTTAACACACACGTAATGAACATGTGAACCAGATATAAGGGAATGTATGCAGGAAAATGAGGATGTGTGAATGGTTTATAAATTGAGTTCTATAAAATTAATTGCCGACTGATATGTCAAGTTTCTTACGTGTGCTAAGTAGGACTGTATCCAGGTAGGATCACCAGGTATGATTTTAATGAAAGATGCAGATTTAACAATAATGATAATGTATTTTAAAATGTTATTAGCATGCTAAAAATAATACACAAGTTTAGTGATTATGGGCCAGATCCACATACATGTAGAACGGCGCAGCGTATCAGAGATACACTACGTCGCCGTACCTTACCTGGCGTATATTCGAATCCTCAGCGAGTTTGCGCCGTAAGTTACGGCGGCGTAGTGTATTTCTGGCGGCGGATTTGAAATTGGGCGGGTTGGGGGCGGGTTTCATTTAAATGAAGCGCGTTCCCACGCCGAATGAACTGCGCATGCGTTGTCCCGAAATTCCCCGACGTGCATTGCGCTAAATGACGTCGCTAGGGCGACATTTTTTTAACTTAGACGTGAGTTACGTCCATCCCTATTCACGGACGACTTACGCAAAAAAAAAAAAATTCAAATTTCGACGTGGGAACGACGGCCATACTTAACATGGCAATTCTATCTATACGCCGCAAAATACCAGCTTTAACTATACGCCGGAAAAAGCCGACTACAGACGACGTTAGAAAATGCGACGGCCGCGCGTACGTTCGTGGATCGTCGTAAATCGCTAATTTACATACCCGATGCGGAAAACGCCACCCAGCGGACGCCGAAGTATTGCATCTTAGATCCGAAGACGTACGAAGACGTACACCTGTCGGATCTAACCCAGAAGCCGTTGTATCTTGTTTTGAGGATTCAAAACAACGATACGACGTGGGAAATTTGAAAGTACGCCGGCGTATCTACTGATAGATACTGCGTACTTGGTCTGTGGATCTGACCCTATGTTTTTTTGTGTATTTCATCTTTTATAACTGTTCGTGGCTTTTTTTTTCATGCATGCATTAAATAACTGTCAACATAAAAACTTCATGGAAAACATCACACTGCATGAGAACTATTAAAAAAGACACTAGGATACATCTAAAACACACATACAGTAGTGTGAACAGATTTTAGTGCTGTTCATTTGGGTCTTTGTATTACATTTGTACACAAATATTGATTTTAGTGTAGCAATTTAGCAATCCTTTTGTTGTACAAATATTTCCTAGTCACTATCCTTTGCAAGACTAACGTTTTAAGTGGGTCGTGCCTTATCATTCATGGGCTGATGATGAACTTCTTTGACAGTTAGTAAAGAAATTCATGTATACCTTCTGTTAAGTGGGATTTGTATTGCAGCAGCTCCACAAGTCTCTGCCTGACCCTCGTAAAACTGAACAATGATGGCATGTGTGTAAACTTGACATAGTCCAGTCTTTCTTTACATTTTTCTGAATGGACCATGTGCGAGTCATAAAAATACTTAAACTTATGTCTTCTCTAACTTTTGTCTGTTCACCAACTATCAGGTCAGAAGAGCAGAAGGCATATTTGACTATTACGCATGTTTGACCAGGTCCCGCTAGTCCTGAACTATGTGCTTAGGACCAGTAAGGTTGACCATACATGTATCTATTTTATAGAGCAATTGAACTTTCAATTACATTTTTTGTCAAAATTGTAAAGCAACCAAAGACATTGAATAATGGTTTTGATTGACTGCAAGATGATGGGATAAAAATTGTCTCAATTGAACCCGGCCAAAAGGTTTGATCACTTTCTGACAAAATCAACGTAGTTTCCTCCTGTTATTATTCTTGTAATGAACTTTATTAATGCACCTAAGGATTTCGACATAAGAGATATGCCCTAAAAAAACTTCAACAACATTTTTAGAGTGCCGCTCTTACTTCCAGTTTCTTCACCTTGATTGCCTCTCCCCCACCACTATTACTGACAACGAACTGTGTGCATCCAGCAGTGATCACCGCAGGTAATCACTAGAGGTGCGAACAGACATAGACAGCTGCAGCAGCCAGCATCCTGTCAATAAAGTGTACAGGTTGAGCGGTCACAGCTAGCTGCTCACAGGTGACAAATACAGAAGCAGATTCCTGCTGCCATTTATATTGTGGCTAGTTACCAATGTGAATGTCAAACTCAATTTCAGCATTATGGTTGCCCTCAAAGGACCGGTTGTATTTGCTAGACTATATAAATGTGTCTACTCTTTGTCATATTAAATTATTGCCTCTGTGTTTGGTTATTACTGGTTTTAGTAATAATTGAAGACTTAAAGGATCACTAAAGACATTTTTTTTTTTTTCTGAAATGACTGGTTACGGGGTATAGAGACATAATAGTTAACTGATTCCTTTTAAAAACGATTAAAAATAGATAAAAATCAATCATAAAATTTGCCTCTTAGATGCAAAAACGAAACTGAAAGTAGTTTAGTCTTGCTGGACAGTGCCATAGAGAGTCATGGCTAGGAAAACGAAAATAAACTCTCCCATTACTTTTTTCATACGGAGCGAGACAACCAGGAAGTGTCCAGAACAGAGCAGTTTTACAGCAACATCAGAGCAAAAACGAGCAATGAGGACATGAAACCAGGACTGCAGTAAGGTAAAGGAAGCTATTTAGTTAAAAAATCCTTTAGTGACCCTTTAAGCTGTGAAGGGCAGGTGCAGACCAGCATGGAGCCTACTTACACTTCTGTAGCAGATGCAAGTCTGAGATGGAGGGTTGCACACCGCTGGTATCATCCACAAGAAACTTTATTGGAGACTTCTTAGACACAACATGTTTTTTTCATGGTCTGTCTGAGCAGTCTCTAATAAAGTTTCTTGTGTATGATACCAGCAATGTGTGACCCCCCTTTTCAACTGGTTAGAGTTGTATTATTGTCATATTAATTATAAGCAGATGTCTAGAACATTCCACCCACCCTTGCATTAGATGTTAAGCGTTCCCAACCATCAGAAGTCGAGTTCCCTACCCTCCCTTACATAACATTGCACCCCTCTTACCTTGTGCTGCTACTGGGAAGGAGCTGGGGGCAGAGATGTGAAGTAGAACATGCAAGGTCTAGAGGAGGACCAGAGGAGGGCTGAATTAATTTTGTATGGGCTCAAATTGCATCGCAAAGGTATTGGTACTTGGTATCGGCAAGTACTTAAGTTCAAGTATCAGTACGAAAACGGTATCGGTGCAACCTTAAAAGAGACCTTACAATTATTTAAAAAATACTTTTGTATATAGCTGCTTAATAACTCCTGATAAAACAGATGTAAAGTATAGTAGGGGTGGTCAGTATTTGCCATAAAATCCAAGCATGCACAGCATACTTGCCCATTATGACATACAATGTATACAGTACCTCTAGATGTGCTCTCCAGTGTTGTGAGATCTCAGGTCTCCAGGTCCACCCAATTCCTACAAATACTATGTCCTTCATCCTCTTCTTCTGGGTCCGTTGTCTTCTTCCTTTGCCCATTAGGCTGGCACTGATGATGTAATGCCTGCACATGAACTCAATTGGGATTGTAAACTCTACTGTGGCTAATGCCTAATACTAACATATAAAAAGGTATATAAAAGAGTTTTTATAAAAGACTTATAAATTCTCTCCTACCAAACGACCCTATCGTCTGGCAATTATTTTTTATTTTAGTTTTATGTACAAATACTAGATATGTGCATTCCTGTTCGTACGAATGTTATTTTCGTACGAAAATTTTCATTTTCGTACCCGCAGAATAATGTGTACATACGAAAAAATTAAAGCACCAAAATACAAAAACGACGGGATTACGAATGAGCCGCATAACGAACAACCGCAAATACGAACGAACGATCCGACGAAAATACGACAAAACGAAAACGGCAAAAGAACGAAAATGACATCTATAACAAAAGACTTGCATTCTGTATTTTGTTTGAATCCTTGTTCTGTTCGTATTTTGATTTTCAGTCGTATGTTCATATGACATCTAACAAAAGATTTTCATTCTGTATTTTGTTTGAATCCTTTTTCTGTTTGTATGTTCATATGACATCTATAACAAAAGATTTTCATTCTGTATTTTGTTTGAATCCTTTTTCTGTTTGTATGTTCATATGACATCTTATAACAAAAGATTTGTATTCTGTATTCTGAATTCCTTATTTCTGTTCGTAATTTGGCTTCAAAATACAGAATGCAAATCTTTTGTTATAAGATGTAATTTTCGTTTTTTTGAATGGGCAGTGAGTGTAGTTAGTTAGTGAAGCAGCTTCTCTTTTGTGCTGATGAGTACAGTAGTACAGTAAAGCCAAATAAACTTTTCTGTGGATTTTCGTCTGAAGGGAGATCAGTTGGCCAGACTTTTGAACCTGGAACCCAAAAATGGTTTTCTGATGGAGTTTAAAAAACGAACGAACGTTCGGTAAAACTATCGTTTTTATGTTTGTTGTTAAAAAAGTCTGACCAAGTGTATGGGGCTTAACAATAGTTAATATGGATGAGCCGCGTGTTGAAAGTGCCGCGAATCCCGCGATATATTTACGAAAGTACAAAATGACGAAAATTCACGAAAATTATTGTCTAACAAGTAACGAACATGAATTAAACAGAATAACGAACCATCCCGCATGTACGAAAATAAAACGGTAACCAAAATACGAAACAATCGGAATACGAAAAAATCGCGTCGTACGACAAACGAACGGGAACGAACAGGAAAACGGGCGTCTTACGAAAAACGAACGGGAACGAACCTACGGAACGATACGAAACAGAACAAAAAAAATGAATACATTTTCTGTGCACATGTCTAACACATACCTTTCACATGATTTGTATTAGAAATCTCATGTCAGTATCATTTTAAATAAAAATAATAAAATAAAAAATAGAACAAAATGTACAGTTTAATACTTATTCACATTAAAACATTTTTTTAAAAACTAACGGTGACCCAAACTTATTTTTTTCTTATTTGCATGTCTTTTTGTCTATTGATTTCATAGAGAAAACATATTTTTGCTAAATAATATTGCAAAATAAAAGCCCTGAAAAACTATCCATCTTCCTTATCCTGAGTATTGGCAAATTATTATAATTAGCAGATTCATAGAAGAAATGTAAAAAATGCTGTGGTCCATACAAAGGTAGACGAGCTGAAGTGGTTAAGCTGTCAATTTATTACCCAGCTTTGACTTCACAATCAACTGAATTCTTGTGGTCGATCATACTCTGCAGCGCTAGACTGTTAAGTTTTCAATAAATTATTTACAATCATATGTGGATTGGAAAGTGGTTGAAATTGATAGAAAATGGCCATGTGTATGTCCAGCTTAATGGCCTGGGATTTGTCAGGAGATACATGAGATTTGTGCTGAAAGAAATATCTGTCCTGCAATTCGTTCTAGAAATGCCAGCTGTCTGGCTCCCTTGCTAAGCCAATAACTGAGTCACTATACAGACTACAGATGAAGAGCTCTGACCTCACTCTCTACATGCTCGTACACTGTCACTGACAGATTACAGAAAACCAAGCATACTTTTATGCCGCATACACAAGATCGGAAATTCCAACAAGAAAATGTGAGCTTTTGGTCAGAAATTCCGACAGTGTATAGGCTCCATCTTACTTTTTCTGTCGGAATTTCCGACAGGGAAAAATTGAGAACTGGTTCTCAATTTTTCCGACAAGAAAAATTCCGATCGTCTGTATGCAATTCTGATGCACAAAAAAAACACACATGCCCTGAATCAATTCGACGCATGCTTGGAATCATTGAACTTTATTTTTCTCGGCTCGTCGTAGTGTTGTACATTACCGCGTTTTTGACGGCCGGAATTTCAGACAGCATTTGTGTGACCATGTGTATACAACACAAGTTTGAGCCAAAATTCTGTCTGAAAAAAATCCATGGATTTCTTGTCTGAATTTCCGATCGTGTGTACGCGGCATTAGACTTTATTATACATTTTTTAATGCAAAACCTGTAAAATTCTAATAAACTATTGAAAATAGCTTACAGGAAACAGGAACAGGAAACTATCAGGTAAATTGCCTTTTCAAGAGGATATTTAAAAATATATAATGTCCCTAAATTTATGGAGATTACCACCTATAAAACCAAATGTTAAGAGTTACGGTAAATGTTCTTTGCATCAACTTCCCAAACACAAAGTACTTGTGCCAGCTCATGGGCATCTTCTAATTACAGTATAAAAAAAAACTGCTGATGGCTTTGCCCACTTTGAGGGCACCTAGCCCACATGTGAGCAGCTGAACAATCTCCTAAGTAATAGATACACAAAGCGATTTTATAGAGAAGAAGCATTTTTACTACCACCTCTGTGGCAGAATATCTCTACAATACTGCTTCCAGAGTAAAGAATACAGTATACATTCATATTATATTAATGCAAAACAATATGCCAAAAATATATAAGAAACAAGTACCAAATGTATACAAAAATGCAAAAATACAAAGTTTGAATATGGTATGATTTAACAGGAAGGCCAATCCCATACTGCCCATGGTGCTACAGTATATGCTTACATGTCTATTTATAACAAAAACAAAACCAACTAAAAGCAAGTGTAGGAAAAATAAATTAAGTGGTTTCATTTTTAATTAAACAACTATGGTTAACTATAATATTTTTTCCCCTAAAATATACCATGTTTTGCAAAGAATGTTAGAGAGTATAAACTTTATATCTTTTTAATATACAATTTAAGGTTGCATTCACACCTGAGCGTAGCTTGTTTGGTCGTTTTTTCGGGCGTTTTGTCGCGCGTATTCATGCGTATTTGTGCGTTTGCATACAGCATCGTCCGACATTTTTGTACTTCAACGTTTTTTATTTTAGCCAATAGGATAAATTATCATATTTTCATCACTTGTTGCTACGTTGGTAGATTTTATTTATCTTCTGCCTGGGTGAAATGTTCTATTGATTAAAGCGACAAAACGCCCGTAGTAAACGCTCGTTGTCGCGCTAGTCGCTTGAATCAAGCGTTTCCATTACTTTCTATGGGAAATACAAACGCTTAAAAACACTCAAACCGCCCGATTCGCGCGACAAAAAGGGTCCGGAACTTGTTTGAGCTTCAGGCGTTCGGCGTCAGGCGTTTTGGAGTGGAGATGTGAACCATCTCCATTGAGAATAATGTATTTTTTCCCCTCTAGCGTTTTGGAGCGTCGCGCTTCAGGCGACAAAATGCTCAGGTGTGAATGCAGCCTTAGAGCATAACACACACATAAAGATAAAAGTAAATATATAACAGTGGCTGTTTAAAGACATTTAAGGGACATCAGAACGTGTTGTGGGAAAGGTGCATTACGTGTGTGTTTCCCACACCATGTTCAAAACGCACTGCCTTTGCAAACTGTTGTGACACCCAAAATACAGATTGCAAATGCAGCAGGTCGCATGGTACCACACTACTATGCGATTTGGTGTTGTATGTTTTTCAAAAGTAGTGCATTTGTCTCACATTATTTCCTATAGGTATGTGTATGACCCATAAAATGTTTTGTCGTTTACAATTTGTGGTTCCCGCCACAGTCCTATTTGAAAAACAGGCTATATTTGAATTAGAGGCAATAACTTACATTTTGATCATTTTCTCTATATGGCTGTTAAGGAACTTTGTTGTTTTTCTTCCTGTTACCCGTTGCCTTTTGGAAATGTTAGGTTTAATGTCTATCTCTAGATGTCACTAGTTACTGTATGTACTGTTATGCCTTACTGAAAATCCCACATACCTTAAATAAAGATTAAAAAGTAGTGTATTCCTTTGTTTTTGTGTGTTCCATTGCGATAGCCCATTCAAATGAGGGGGCTGCCAAATTACACTGCAGGGGAACACACAGGAATCGTACAGGAACGGGGATCATGTGTCTGTGCGATCCTGGTGTTAACCAGCCCTAAAACATAATGAACATCAGCAACTGAAAAACAAAGCTTCCAGTATTTTAAATATAGAAAACTACTTATTTTTTTTAAACATGAACAAAAAAATTCAAAGAGCTAATTAAAATATAATGATTACATGATAACTGTTTGCAATTTTTGTCTTCTGTAGGTGCAATATACTGTACATATACCTTGTTAGATATTCTAATTAATAAAAACAATATTGTATTTAAATACATTGACACATGACTGATTATAAACATAATGTATTTCTATAGCCCAAGTCTACAGTATATGTTTCTTTTATTTAAAAAAATACATAAAAAACTACAGCCTATAACAAAGTTGTTAATTACAGAAATAATACGCAGAATGAGAATAGAATGAACTGTTTAAACGACTTCTTGTGCGCGTCATTGTTCCCATGGTTTGAGTATCCTGCTGCTACATTGTAAAGTGGAATACAGAGTCCTTAGCTTGTCTAATATCCAACTGCGATGTCCACTTGGAGCCATAGGGTCTGGGCACGATGTATAGATATTTAGCAGTGTTACTCCAACTAACATTAACATCAGACAGTTTTGCCCTTGCATAGAAACAATTTGCACAGGGCTTCACACAACAGCCTCAAATTCCTAAATGGCTTGTGATTGCTCTCAACAAAGTGCTACAGGACAACTTAACAGGGATTTTCTTGTTCATACTTGTGCTCAGGTATACACTTAACTCCTTCCGTAATAAAGAAGGTGGAGATTTGCACAGCATATTAACAGAGGCTTTTTTTTTAATGGCCAATATGAAACACAACTTTTTATCCCAAAAATTATATTAATAATTATGTATGTATATACAGTAAACCTTGGTTTAGGAGTGACTTGGTTTGAGAGCGTTTTTCAAGACAAGCAAAATGTTTTAATACATTTTGCCTTAATATACAAGCAATGTCTTGATATAAGAGTAGCGTCATGTCACAACTGAGTATAAAAAAAAAGAGAGGAGCCTCTACGGCCTCGTACACACGATAGGTTAACCAGAGGACAACGGTCTGATGGACCGTTTTCATCGGTCAAAACCGATCGTGTGTGGGCCCCATAGGTTATTTAACCATCGGATTCCTAAGCGTTAGGTCAAAACCGATCGTTAGTAGGCACGACCATCGGTTAAAAATCCACGCATGCTCAGAATCAAGTGGACGCATGCTTGGAAGCATTGAACTTCGTTTTTTTCAGCACGTCGTTGTGTTTTACGTCACCGTGTTCTGACATGATTGGTTATTTAACCTATGGTGTGTAAGCGTGACGGACCATCAGTCAGCTTCATCGGTTAACCTATGACAACGGTCCTTCAGACCGTTCTCATGGGATGGACTGATGGTGTGTACGAGGCTTAAGTGTAGCAATATGGTTACATTTAATGAAGGTACAACATTTAGCAACGTATTGCTGCACTTAGAGGTGCCTCTCTTCTCTTTTATACCATGTAAAAAAAATGCTTTGAAATACAAGCATGTTTCTGGAACGAATTTTGCTCTCAAACCAAGGTTTTACTGTGTATATATATATATATATATATATATATATATATATATATACTGTGTGTTACAAAACATTTTTTTTTAACATAACGAGTTGCCTACTGCTATCACTTCACCCTGTCAACATTATTAATCTGTCAATTCAAGGCCTGTTAGTGATCTATACAAAGTTCAATCATTATTTCTTTGTAGAACAGAAAAAATACATGTACAGTAAAACCTTGGATTGCGAGCTCAATTCATTACAGAAACATGCTTGTAATCCAAAGCACTTGTATATCAAAGCAAATTTCCCCATAAGAAATAATGGAAACTCAAATGATTTGTTTCACAACTATTTATTCATGGGTCCCACAGTTTATAGTCCATGTAAAAAGATTATAGCAATGTGTAACCATAGAATGACAATTCACAAATGGCAGCCTCCACAAGGGGATTAGAAGCAAAATCCAGCAGTATTCTACACTTAGAGGCGCCTCTCTTCTCTTTTATACTCAGTTGTGACGTGACGCTACTCTTATATCAAGACATCGCTTGTATATCAAGTCAACATTTATTAACAAATGTTGCTTGTCTTGCAAAACGCTCTCAAATCAAGTTATTCTCAAGCCAAAGGTTTTACTGTATTTCTATTACTATCTGTAGCAGACTGCTCCTGTTGGGAAGGCCCTGCTTTAAATTTAGAGGGGAGTCTGAGTGTTAGTTGACTCAGACTCATATAATTGTGGCTAAATTTGGTCTCTGTTTCAGCCATGACTGAGCTGGGAGTAACCACCGTTGTTCACCTGGGGGAGTTGTTATCACTCCAGGCCAAAGGGTGGCAGCAGTTCAGTCAGGGTGATATTGGGTGTCCCCCTCGGCAGCCAACCAGTGGGCGTTGATCGTCCCGCTGTGCATGCTGGGGAGGGGTACTTAAGGAACAGACGCCACTGGATCGAGGTCGTCGGTCATTGGTCTGTCGTCCCACTACCTTGTGGCCCTTCTGGCCGGGGGTGCGTGTTCCTGCAATCCTGGCCCCGGGACCACGTTGGTCTGGGGGTTGTGATCTGTAAAGTAGGCTCAGTAGTCAGACTGGGTCTACGCTGTCAAGGTGATCCTGTGCTGTCCGTCCTGGAGGGAGGAAGCGGCTTGATGAAGGACATATCTTGGAGAGGACCAAGCAAAAAGCTGGTATCTCGGGAGAGGCCTGGAAACTTCATTGAAGGATGCACCATATACTGAGAGGCTTGATGGTGATCGCCTGTCAGACTTGAGTTCTGCAGAAGTTAATCTGGAGAGATCCGGGTGCTGAATCCTGTGTCAGGGGATTCTGGACCGAAAGTGTCTCCATCCAAAGGAAGGTCTGTGGCAGATACTGTACTTTGTTTCGTGCGCCACTCCGGTTGCTAGGCCGGTTAGAGGGACCTATCCGGGTGTGCAAAACCCACTCTGGCTAGAGTGGTGACGAAAGCTGTGTTGCTGGAAGCAGGAGTGTTTCCGGATTGAAATTACACACCTGAACCTAATTACCTATTACCCTTCCCCCTCTTCAACCACTTCTTCTTTCTTACCAAGTTCTGCAATAATAAATCTTAGAAAAAGAAGTGTAAAGTGTGGACATTGAACTTTTTCAACTCTCATCTACCACCCTGGACGGCGAGGAGAAAGAAGTAACATGCCGCCCAAAAATAACCAGCAGCTCCTTCGGGGGTAGTGCTACATATCTTCAGGAGCTAAATCTACAGGACTTGTTGGAACATTTAGAAAGCAGGCTTTCCTAAAGCTCCAGTCTGGGAGTGCTGAATGCAAATCCCAATAGTTGGCTGTAGCTTTAGACTCTGTTTAACCACTTCCCGCCCGGCCTATGGCCGATTTACGTCCGGGAAGTGGTTATGAAATCCTGACAGGACGTTCTCGAACGTCCTGCAGGATTTCATGCCGCGCGCGCCCGTGGGGGCGCGCATCGCGGCGATCGGTGATGCGGGGTGTCAGTCTGACACCCTGCATCTCCGATCTCGGTAAAGAGCCTCCGGCGGAGACTCTTTACCACGTGATCAGCCGTGTCCAACCACGGCTGATCACGATGTAAACAGGAAGAGCCGTCGATGGCTCTTCCTCACTCGCGTCTGACAGACGCGAGTAGAGGATAGCCGATCGGCGGCTCTCCTGACAGGGGGGGTTAGCGCTGATTGTTTATCAGCGCAGCCCCCCCTCGGATCGCCACACTGGACCACCAGGGATGCCCACCCTGGAGCACCAGGGTGGGCAAAAAAAAAAAAATGGCAAAAAAAAAAAAAAAGTCTAAAAAAAAAATAAAAAAAAAAAAGCATAAAGAAAAAAGATGCCAGTCAGTGCCCACAAATGGGCACTGACTGGCAACCTGGCAAAAATAAGTGCTGCCACCCCAGTGTCCATCAGCGCCACCCCAGTGTCCATCAGCGCCACCCCAGTGTCCATCAGTGCCACCCCACAGTGCCCATCCATGCCCAGTGCCCACCTATCAGTGCCCATCTGTGCCACCCATAAGTATCCATCAGTGCCGCCCATCTGTGCCGCTTATGAGTGCCCATCTGTGCCGCCCATGAGTGCCCAGTGCCGCCTATGTGTGCCCATCAGTGCCGCCTATGTGTGCCCATCAGTGCCGCCTATGTGTGCCCATCAGTGCCGCCTATGTGTGCCCATCAGTGCCGCCTATGTGTGCCCATCAGTGCCGCCTATGTGTGCCCATCAGTGTCGCATACCAGCGCCGCCAATCAGTGCCACCTCATCTGTGCCCGTCAGTACTACCTCATCGATGTCCATCAGTGCCATCTCATCGGTGCCCATTAGTGCCGCCATATCAGTGCCCGTAATTGAAAGAGAAAACTTATTTACAAAAAAATTAACAGAAAAAAATAAAAACGTAATTTTTTTTCCAAATTTTCAGCTTTTTTTTAGTTGTTGCGCAAAAAAAAAAAATCGCAGAGGTGATCGAATACCACCAAAAGAAAGCTCTATTTGTGGGGAAAAAAGGACGCCAATTTTGTTTGGGTACAGTGTAGCATGACCGCGCAATTGCCATTCAAAGTGCGACAGTGCTGAAAGCTGAAAATTGGCTTGGGCGGGAAGCTGCGTAAGTACCTGGTATGGAAGTGGTTAAGCAAGCTTTAAAATAAACTTTAATACTATTTGAATGATGCTTTGCTAGATGTTGGTATAAACATAAAAACAGCATCCTCATTATGATCTGTATTCAGCACTCTCCAACTGGAACTGAAGGATGCTCTAAAGGCAACCTGGGGCCCTCCAGCTATTGCAGAACAACAAGTCCCAGCATGCCTCTGGGAGTAATTGTAACTGCCAGCCTTGCAATGCCTCAGTGGAAGCATAGTTTCACAACAGCTGGAGGGCCCCAGGTTGCCTACCCCTGCTCTAAAGGTTTAGTAGTAGTAGTTTCTATCTTTGTGACTGCCTCTACCCAACTTGTGCCACAGACAGAAATATGTAGAGCAGGTAGGTTGTAATCACTCCTCTCTTACTCATTCAGCTTTTTCTACTGGAATCTGGATTTGGGATTTTAGAAAAGATTTCACCAACATATAATCAACGAGAAAAAAGTTGAAGGTAATTCCTACTGCTTTTGTGGACTATACTTCCTAACATCTGTGACAAACCATTAGAAATGCTTGAGATCAGCCTGGCATGGCTTCTAGCTCTAATTGAACCATGGCAGAATTCTATTTCAGTTATATTCAATGAAGATACTCAAACAGAGGCAGAAAATGTTCTCAATAGCTATTGGTCGGAAAGGACAAGGACAGGGGTGCAAAAGGGGAGATCAATATAATTCAGTGTACCTCATCCCCATTAAAAGCTGGATTAAATGTAGAGCTGAAAGACCTGAAGATAGACATTAAGGGGTTAACTTACTAAAGACAAATAAACTGTGTACTTTGCTAAGCGGTTGCTCCAGAGCTTAGTAAATGAGGTAAGACTTCACTTTGCAAAGAGTACCCATTCATGTGCAAGGATAATTTAAAAAACAGCATTTTTTCTAGCACATGATTGGATGATGGAAGTCAGCAGAGCTTCTTCTAGTTTACTAAGCTCTAGAGCAATTGCACTTGCAGAGTACAACTGTACTTTGCAAAGTGCAAAGTATTTTTGCCTTTAAATCAACCCTCAAGTGTAATCTAGCTGCAGAGTGGTATGGAGTGTGGGGTCCCAAATGCAGATAGAACATGATTTGTAGCTGATCTTTAGCATGGGGCTAAAGGAAGAGAGTGGTACTGAATACAGCACAGAGAGGAGACTGAAGGAGTTCAATGTACGACCTCAGAACACAGCTACAGGAAAAGCATGGTATGTGCTACAGACTGAAGGAGATCAATGTCAATTTGCTTCAGCTTATAGCAACATGAAGCGAGTGATATACAGGGAGTGCAGAATTATTAAGCAAATGAGTATTTTGACCACATCATCCTCTTTATGCATGTTGTCTTACTCCAAGCTGTATAGGCTCGAAAGTCTACTACCAATTAAGCATATTAGGTGATGTGCATCTCTGTAATGAGAAGGGGTGTGGTCTAATGACATCAACACCCTATATCAGGTGTGCATAATTATTAGTCAACTTCCTTTCCTTTGGCAAAATGGGTCAAAAGAAGGACTTGACAGGCTCAGAAAAGTCAAAAATAGTGAGATATCTTGCAGAGGGATGCAGCACTCTTAAAATTGCAAAGCTTCTGAAGCGTGATCATCGAACAATCAAGCGTTTCATTCAAAATAGTCAACAGGGTCGCAAGAAGCGTGTGGAAAAACATAGGCGCAAAATTACTGCCCATGAACTGAGAAAAGTCAAGCGTGCAGCTGCCAAGATGCCACTTGCCACCAGTTTGGCCATATTTCAGAGCTGCAACATCACTGGAGTGCCCAAAAGCACAAGGTGTGCAATACTCAGAGACATGGCCAAGGTAAGAAAGGCTGAAAGACGACCACCACTGAACAAGACACACAAGCTGAAACGTCAAGACTGGGTCAAGAAATATCTCAAGACTAATTTTTCTAAGGTTTTATGGACTGATGAAATGAGAGTGAGTCTTGATGGGCCAGATGGATGGGCCCGTGGCTGGATTGGTAAAGGGCAGAGAGCTCCAGTCCGACTCAGACGCCAGCAAGGTGGAGGTGGAGTACTGGTTTGGGCTGGTATCATCAAAGATGAGCTTGTGGGGCCTTTTCGGGTTGAGGATGGAGTCAAGCTCAACTCCCAGTCCTACTGCCAGTTTCTGGAAGACACCTTCTTCAAGCAGTGGTACAGGAAGAAGTCTGCATCCTTCAAGAAAAACATGATTTTCATGCAGGACAATGCTCCATCACACGCGTCCAAGTACTCCACAGCGTGGCTGGCAAGAAAGGGTATAAAAGAAGAAAAACTAATGACATGGCCTCCTTGTTCACCTGATCTGAACCCCATTGAGAACCTGTGGTCCATCATCAAATGTGAGATTTACAAGGAGGGAAAACAGTACACCTCTCTGAACAGTGTCTGGGGGGCTGTGGTTGCTGCTGCACGCAATGTTGATGGTGAACAGATCAAAACACTGACAGAATCCATGGATGGCAGGCTTTTGAGTGTCCTTGCAAAGAAAGGTGGCTATATTGGTCACTGATTTGTTTTTGTTTTGTTTTTGAATGTCAGAAATGTATATTTGTGAATGTTGAGATGTTATATTGGTTTCACTGGTAAAAATAAATAATTGAAATGGGTATATATATTTTTTTTTGTTAAGTTGCCTAATAATTATGCACAGTAATAGTCACCTGCACACACAGATATCCCCCTAAAATAGCTAAAACTAAAAACAAACTAAAAACTACTTCCAAAAATATTCAGCTTTGATATTAATGAGTTTTTTGGGTTCATTGAGAACATGGTTGTTGTTCAATAATAAAATTAATCCTCAAAAATACAACTTGCCTAATAATTCTGCACTCCCTGTAGAGTACAGAGAGTAGACAAAGGGAGTTCAATGTTACTCAGCTTCAGAATGCAGCTACAGGAAAAGAGATGTATGTGGTAGAGAGAAGAGACTGATGAAACTCAAGGAAATTCAGCTGTGGTATACAGTTGCAGAAAAAAGTGCTAAGCGGTATAGAGAGAAGACTTATGCTGCGTACACACGATCGGTTAAACTGATGAGAATGGTCTGATGGACCGTTTTCATTGGTCCAAACCGATCGTGTGTGGGCGCCAACTTGTTTTAAATTTAACCGATGGATTCCTAATCGATGGGGAAAAAACAATCATTAGTAGGCACAACCATCGGTTAAAAATCCACGCATGCTCAGAATCAAGTCGACGCATGCTTGGAAGCATTGAACTTCATTTTTTTCAGCACGTCATTGTGTTTTACGTCACCGCGTTCTGACACGATCGTTTTTTTAACCGATGGTGTGTAGGCGCGACGGACCATCAGTTAGCTTCATCGGTTAACCGATGAAAACAGTCCATCGGTCCGTTCTCATCGGATGGACCGATGGTGTGTACGTGGCATAAGGGAGTTAAATGAAATTCAGCTTCAGCATATGGCTATAGGAAGAGAGTGCTATGGAGTACCAAGAGGATCCAGAAGAAAGTCAATACAATTCAAAGTCAGCATACAGCCACAGGAAATGAGTGATATAGAGAACAGAGAGACAAAAGAGGGCAATGTAATTCAGCTTCAGCATACAGGTACAGGAAGAGAATGGTATGCCCAACAAGACAAATCCCAATAATTTCAAAGGCCCTTTTTTACATCTGAGCGTTTTGTCATCTGAAGCAAAACGCCTGAAGCTCAAAAAAGTACAGGTGCTTCTTTTTTTGCCAGATTACAGACATTTTCTGCATTTTACATTAGTCACCTTTTCGACCCTTTAAAACATCATGGCAAAAATTGCTGCAAAAATCATGCAACTTTCTGCCTAAAAAAAAAAATGCCTAGGTGTGAACAAAGCCTTAACTCCAAGCTTCCGGTTCTGACATCAGTGCCAGGGCAAAACGCTGCCTGTCACGGATCATGGAATGGAAACAAAGGATTAGCCGTCAAGTGGCCGAAAATAGAACCACAATTACAGATTAATCAAGCAATCTTATTTGTATAACTTGGGTCACTGGTGAGGTGGTGACTTTCCATTTACTTTAAACTTAAAAAAATAAAGCCTTTTGAGTCTAAAGGCTTTATTTTCCACTTTAGGATATTGGGCAGAGCCCTACAAATTATTCATTTGGGATTACAAACCAACTGCATCTATTTACAGTACAGATAACACTAATGTTTTAGCTATACTTTTTTAACTAGGAATTGTATTTTCTGGAGTAGGTAGAAATGTATTTAATATTTGAAACATACCATTGACTAGACAGCATAAAAAGACCATGTCCATAACTTAAAAACTGTAGTGTGCTTGTTGCAGGTAAACAATTTCTGAAACCCTCGATAGAAAAGTGAATTATAGAATAGCAAAGCAAAATAATTACTTGTATAGTCCATTTCCACTGTCCAGAATAAGTGCACAGCAATGCCGCGTACACACGATCAGTCAAACCGATGAGAACGGTCTGATGGATCGTTTTCATTGGACCAAACCGATCGTGTGTGGGCCCCATTGGTTATTTATCCATAGGTTAAAAAAAAGCATACCTAACCGATAGGAAAAAAATTATCGTTAGTAGGCACAACCATCGGTTAAAAATCCATGCATGCTCAGAATCAAGTCGACGCATGCTTGGAAGCATTGAACTACGTTTTTTTCAGCACGTCGTTGTATTTTACGTCACCGCGTTCTGACACAATTGTTTTTTTAACCGATGGTGTGTAGGCACGACTGACCATCAGTCAGCTTCATCAGTTATTCAATGAAAACGGTCCATCAGACCGTTCTCATCAGATGGACCGATCGTGTGTACGCCGCATAAGGGGTGGTAGATGGCCATAGGCCAAAGCAGAGATTTGTATATTTGGAGATAAGGAGTGATTTTGAAACAAATACAGCAAAGTATGTAATGAATGCAAGGCATTTGTCTTATTTCTGTTGATCAGGTTGTTTCATTTGTTCCACAGTGATCTCTCCCTGTTGTCTTAGTATTTAGTACATTTTTTGTAGATGTTGCTGTTAATTTTTTGTTAAATATTTGTTTAAAACACACACTTTGGGGTGTATTTATGAAAACAATTGAGGAGCTATTCTACATGTACATGTTTGTTCTGTGTGAATGGAAGAAAAAAAAAATGTTTTTAGGCCATTTTCTCTCCAGGTCTAATTTTTGTTCCCTATAAATAATAGAATGAGTCTGGAAAATACTGCATTTTGTGGCCCCATTTCTTCCTCGTGATTGCTAGCTCGATCTAGTGGCCATAAAACAGTATTTTCCTGATTCACTCATACAAATAAAACACATTCAACCATGAGAGAAAATAGCCTAATAATATTTGTTATCTCCTGCATTTTCATAGAACAAAAGTACATACAGTTTTAAAGGGCGAAAGGTTCTGTGATTTATTTTATTTTTTATAAATACATCTCTTATTGTTTTTAAATATCTCATTTAATTATTTATCACTGGTTAAAACTTTATGTAGCTGACTCACCAGGTGGAAGGGTTTGTCCACATTACCTTTCTAAATGGGAGGCTGACTTAGTTACCCAATTCAATGAATCTCAGAAGGAGAAGATCCTTAATTTCGCCCTCCATAGCTACCAGAGTTCAAGAGACCTGTTACAAGATTTTGATCAGATGGTACAGAGTGCCTACAACTTTTCACCGTTTCTTCCCTCAAGTCCCCAGTTTACGTTGGCGCTGTGGCATTGATTAAGGAACGATGTTACCAGTGGCGGCTGGTGCTCAAAATTTTTGGGGGGGCGCAAAGGAAAAAAAAAATTGCAGTCTCACTGTGCCCAATTGCAGCCACTGTTACATGCCATCAAATGCAGCCACTGTGCCATCAATGCCATGCCATTAAACGCAGTCACTGTGCCATCAATTCGCACCACTGTGCCATCAATTCGCACCACTGTGCCATGCCATTAAACGCAGCCCCTGTGCCATACATTGTCACCACTGTGCCATGCCATTAAACGCAGCCACTGTGCCATCCATTGTCACCACTGTGCCATGCCATTAAACGCAGCCACTGTGCCATCCATTGTCACCACTGTGCCATACATTGTCACCACTGTGCCATGCCATTAAACGCAGCCACTGTGCCATACATTGTCACCACTGTGCCATGCCATTAAACGCAGTCACTGTGCCATCCATTGTCACCACTATGCCATGCCATTAAACGCAGCCAATGTGCCATACATTGTCACCACTGTGCCATGCCATTAAACGCAGCCCCTGTGCCATACATTGTCACCACTGTGCCATGCCATTAAACGCAGCCACTGTGCCATACATTGTCACCACTGTGCCATGCCATTAAACGCAGCCCCTGTGCCATACATTGTCACCACTGTGCCATGCCATTAAACGCAGCCACTGTGCCATACATTGTCACCACTGTGCCATGCCATTAAACGCAGCCACTGTGCCATCCATTGTCACCACTGTGCCATACATTGTCACCACTGTGCCATGCCATTAAACGCAGCCACTGTGCCATACATTGTCACCACTGTGCCATGCCATTAAACGCAGTCACTGTGCCATCCATTGTCACCACTGTGCCATGCCATTAAACGCAGCCAATGTGCCATATATTGTCACCACTGTGCCATGCCATTAAATGCAGCCCCTGTGCCATACATTGTCACCACTGTGCCATGCCATTAAACGCAGCCCCTGTGCCATACATTGTCACCACTGTGCCATGCCATTAAACGCAGCCACTGTGCCATACATTGTCACCACTGTGCCATGCCATTAAACGCAGCCACTGTGCCCTTTAATGGTCGCCGCTGTGCCAATTGTCCCCACTTTGCCCTGTAAATTGCGTCCCCCCCCCCCCCGGCACTTACCTTTGCTGGAGTCAGGCATCCACGTCCCACGATGTCTTCTCCCGCCCTCGATGACTGACAGGCGTCTCAGCCAATCAGGTTACAGGTAGCCAGAACCGGCCAACGTGATTGGCTGAGACGCCTGTCATCTTATTCAAGGGGCGTACAGTCTGTGCGCTCCGAGAATAAGCTTCCGGGCTGTATTGGGAAAGCCTATCAGAGCCGTTGGCTTTGATAGACATTTCCCTACAGCCAACCAGCTGGCGTTATTCAGATGGCCGGACATTGAGCGCCGACCATCTGAATAACATCGGCAGCGGCGAAAATAACATAGATTCGTGCAATGCATGAATCTATGTTATTAGACTCAGTGGCGGTGAGAGCCAGAGGGGGCGGCGCTCCAGCGCCCTCTATGGACGAACCGCCACTGGATGTTACACATCTTCTGGGATTGTCCCAAGCTTGAGCCCTTCTGGCATGAGGTGATCTGCACAATCAAACACCTGACAAATGTTGATCTAGAAGGAAACCCGGCAGCTTGCCTGCTCCATCTCTGAGAGACCAATTAAAAAACACAAGGCCTACCTTACAATCCAGTTGCTTAATGTGGCCAAGGCATGCATCCCTCTCTGTTGGAGATTGGAGAACCCCCCATCCAAATCTCTGTGGTTTTCTAATGTAAAAGAACTGAGAGATTTGAATGACCTTTTCAGCTACCCTACACAGTTGGGAGAAGACCTTCCGTTAGACCTGGAGACCTTGACACCATTTCATGTACACAGTTGCCTACCTTCAAGGAGGCGCAATCAGGCTGATCGTCTGAACTTAGTCCCACTCCCTGAGCGAGAGGCCCCATCTGTAGACTGCTTTTCTCTCCTCTCTTAAATCTGCTCCTTTCACGCTCTGGGGACGCCTGATCCCTGAACTCTTTCCTCCCCTAGCAGTCCCTCTTTCCCTGTTTCACTAGCTCAGTAATGGGCTATATTTTTCAGATATGGTGCTTTTTCTTGCTTACATCACACTCATTGTACCGTTTCTGGGCTAAGCGGGCCATCGGAATGTAATGTCTCTCGATATACTGTAAAAGTTCTATTTTATTTTATTTCACATTATTTTATTATACTGTTTTGCATTTATGAGTCTCCCCAGCTCTGCATGCTGACAACTATCTTCTAGACCATAATCTTTTTTCATGACCACCCATACTGTGAAGAGCTGGGCTTGTTGTTATATAACTGACTGTATGACACTTTTTTTGCTACTTGATTCTGTTATTTGTCACTATTGCATACTTTGACTGTTAAACACAATTGGAAAATAAATGAATTACAAAAAAAGAAAAGAACTTTATGTGACCATTTGATCTGCTGTGAAGTCATCTTGATACTTTATAAAAAAAAAGTTTAAGACACCAGTAATTAATTATTTAATTATATAATGCTGCCTTTGAATATAGACTGTATAGTAAAACATCAACGGTGCTATAAAAAAAATCTGTGCATGGGTGTGATGAAGTGTGACATCTCCACAAGTGACAGTCAGCAGGCAGTTAACATTTTATGTATATGTGAAGTTACCAAAAAGTAGTGTAGTACCATCCACAACCCTGTACCTTTTCCCGAAGATGAAAGGCTCACTGACCTCTAACATATTTACAAACTGTCAGTCAAAGCTAAGATGAGAAGATTGTAGGCAGCAAAAATGATTAGGTAGTTTTTCACAGTGTCTGTTTCTAGAAAGCCTGGAGCCTCATATTTTAACAACAATGTCTGGACTGAAAAGAACAGTCCAGGCTTCACCGTCAGAACAAGAAACCTGTTTGTTAATGCTTCTCTTGAAAAAGGTGACACAGTCTGAGACATGGTTCATTTAATCTTTCGAGCAAAAATATAAAGGGTATGCTATTGTGCATTATCTGTAATTCATCCCATAAAACATTATCATTTGATAATTATTTGTTCTGAAAATTTCTTACATATGCTATGGATTTTATCACATATTCTTCTTCATTCTCAGGATTTATTGCAAATTATTTATGCACAACTTGGAGGTGGCATTTTAAACACTTTCCACAATTGTGCATCAGCACCTGAATCTAATAAGAAAAAATACTGTAATAATCAACTAAATTGACCGTTCTCACAACAGTTTAGCGGTTAGCACTTAGGGGTTATAGCAGTAGAGTTTCCTACCAGGAACTGTGGAGATAATAATCCCTAATGTGTGCCTGAGTCCTCTCCGGAAAACACACTTACTGACTTACTGTCTTACTGACTTACTGACTTACACTTACTGTACTTGCATGTGTTTCTATGACTGTGGTAAACGCATTAGACCAATGGATCCCAAACATTTTTGGGCTGGTGCCTTCTTGCCTCCCAGGTTACATCTCTGATGGCTCCATAGAGACAAACTCACACTTTTCTTATTATTGGGTCTATTGCAAGTTCACAACAGTGACTACTAATACAGTAGCTATCAGAACTGAACTGTAATTACAAATATGTTTTCATCAAGCCCACTTTCCATTTCGGTCAGTTTTTGAAGGTTCCATACATACTTGTTGCCCATTTTGGGTTGGCAGATTAGAAAACACAGCTAGTCCATGCAAAGCTAATGTCAAAACCTTTTAAATAACAGCACAATTATCCAGAACAACACAATGAAATATTGTGGAGCTCCTGCCTTATCATCATATCGAGAGTTGGGGCTGACATAAAAACAGCACAAATGCCAGCCTTAGCACAGCAACCTCTAGGTCTAAAAGCTTTATATGTTTTCTTACAAACAAAAAAACATGAGGATCCCCAGTCTCCACAGTGTTTGCAGTTTGATTTGGTTGGCATGTGTAGTGAGTTCTGTCCAGAACACGTCACCAAAATACATACAATGTGCCGACTAACTCCAACTTTGGATCACAAAATAAAATAACCTCTTTTGTGGTTCTGATAGCTCCTGCCATTCACTTGGATATGAATTGGGGATACTGTTTATTAAAGGACTTTTGCACTGTAAGAGCTGGTTCACACTGGGGCGCCTCGTCAGGCGACTCAGCCGCCTGACAAGTCGCGTCCCATTGTAGTCAATAGAAACGTTCCGTCTTAGGAAAGGGTTCTTGTACAACTTCGGGGGCGACTCGGGGCGACTTGCATTGACTTCTATACAGAAGTCATTTTGCAAGTCGCCTCTGAAGTCGTCTTCAGGACACCTTGCCGAGTCGCCCCCGAAGTCGTGCCGCCCCAGTGTGAACCGGCTCTCAGTGTTTTTATTTACTCACTAGGTCGAGGGCAGGATACCTGGACCTCCCTTATTCTAAAGAGGGCATCCTCTCTGCAGAACGCCACATCCATTTTGGAGAACATGATGTTGGGATGACGCCCTTGTGCCCATCAATATGACAGATAGCCTTCCAGGTAACAGGCTATGTCGCCCTCCCGTTGCAAGGTATATTGTCAATGTAGCATCATGAAAAGTGTTCTGCACTATTCTCTTAGCATAAATGCTAATGTAAGCCATATGTACACCATAATCATAAAAAGGAAAAAAATCATATCGAAATCACATACATTAATAGTGAAATATGTGCACTTTGTGCTTAACAAGTAAAAAGTCCCAAAAAAAAAGACACTTAGGACCTTATACAGGCCACCATGTGCCTTCACCTTTAAAGCAGAGTTCCGGACACAATTTCACTTTTTAAATATAAATACCCCTGTAATACACAAGCTTAATGTATTCTAGTAAAGTTAGTCGGTAAACTAAGGTCCGTTTTGTTAGGTTGTTACAGCATTTAGACACTTTATAAAATAGAAATTGACTGGGGCCATCTTAAGTGTGGGCATCATGAAGCCAGACTGTATGACTTCCTGGATTTCAGCCTTGCAGATCTCGCACATGCTCAGTGCTGCACAAGCAGTGTAATAGGTTTCAGATCAGGTTTCAGCACCTGTACTGTCCAAGTCACATGATTCTTCGAGACTGGGGAGTGCACAGACTCCTGGAAAGTTACACCCACTACATTCCCAGGAGTCTGTGCGGTGTAGGTTAGGAAGCTTAAGCACCAAGGTGCAGGAAGAGGGAAGATTAACTATTCTGCCTAGCAACAACACTTTGAAAGCATCTTAAAAAAATGTTTATTTTCTTAAAGGACTAATGAAATTTTTTTAAAACTACTGATGTAATGTTATATTTATGGGTGGAACTCCACTTTAAGGGGTATAAAGATCCTCTGGTGGATCCTCCAGTGAATAGCTAAATCCTCTGTTGGTGCTTTTAGTAATCTCTGGCAGTCATGGATCCTGGCAGGTTGGTGTTTTTAGTAATCTCTGGTAGTCATGGATCCTGGCAGGTTGGTGCTTTTAGTAATCTCTGGCAGTCATGGTTTCTGGTAGGTGATTGCAGTGTATCCTGTGATAATACTGAATACTGAGCAAAAAAGCTCAGTAGGAACGGAAGGGACTAACATAGTGCTGAATCTCCTTAAAAACGTTATCAAAAACCAACTCAAATGTATTGGTGAAATTAACCTGATGCACTCAGATCAAAGACATAGCACATTCAGGGTGTGCAGCCCCTTTAAAAATCGCTTGGTTGCTAACAACAAACACGCAGGGTGAAAACGTCCTAAATGTGCACCCTAATGCCACTAGGTCCCACCCCTAATGCGTTTCATCACACGCCATGTGACTTCTTCAAAGGAAATAGGTTCCAATGACATCACAGGGCTTTATATCATGGATAACAATTACATTAATACAGTCGCCATTTTGTTGTAGTCCACTGCCTATTCAACTCTTGAATTGCGAGTGCCAGTTTGTTGCCTTTTTTTACCCAGCCTGAAAAAAATAAGATGCAGCCGCCACATCTAAGGATTTACAAGCTGCGATATAATATATTTTTATTCTTGCATTTAGATCTTGTTTTTATGTTTTCCACAATGTTGTATTCTGCAAAGCTGCTGATGCATCTATTCCAAACACGTTCAGCTTGGGGGGTCCTAATCAGGGAAGTGAGGGGGTGGTGGGACACCATAAGGTGCATGCAGAAAGTCATGGAAGAATTATGAGCCAGATTCACAAAAGAATCTGAGTATCGTATCTCTGAGAGTATCTATGCGGCTGATTCATAGAAAGTTACGCATAGATATCCCTAAGATCCGACAGGTGTAATTGACTTACACCGTCGGATCTTAGGATGCAATACTTCGGCCGCCGCTGGGTGGAGTTTGCGTCGTTTTCCAGCGTCGGGTATGCAAATTAGCTTTTACGGCGATCCACGAAGGTACGCGCGTTCGTTACGTCGCCGCTAGTTGGTTTTTCCCGTTGCAAAGTTAGGCCTGCTTCTTTTTCATGGCTTAACTTTAGACGAGCCATGTTAAAGTATGGCCGTCGTTCCCGGGTCGTATTTCAAATTATTATTTTTTTGCGTAAGACGTCCGGGAATACGAAAGTACGTTACGCACTTCGCCATTCAAAAAACACATCGGCGCGCCGTAATTTCACGCAATGCATGTCGGGAAATTTCCTAACGGAGCATGCGCAGAACGTTCGGCGTGGAAACGCGCCAAATTTAAATGGTACACGCCCCATTTGAATTAGGCGGGCTTGCGCCGGACGTCTTTATGTTACTCTGCCGCAAGTTTACACTCAAGTGCTTTGTGAATCAAGCACTTACGAAGAAAACTTGCGGCGGTGTAACTTAAAGACGATACGTTACGCCGCCGCAGTTCTCTATGAATCTGGCCCATTATCTCCAGACTGGCCTTACAAAGATTGCCTTGGGATCCTCGGAAGGTCTCTGTCTTTTTTGTCTTTTGTCTTTTTTTTTTACTTTTCTTTCCAAATACACCAATTATAATAATTCTATGACAATTATGATGATGATATTTTCTAGTAGCAAAGAAATTCACTACTATTCAGACCAATTAATAAGAATAAATAACATTAGGACATTGGTTAATTGGTTCAGCACATTACCGTTTTATACAGAAGATGATAAAACACTCATCTATGTCTGTTTAGTAGATCATAATTTATAATTTGACAAGCAATGTTATACAGTATATTTGCAAACTGCTTGACTAGAAATATGTCAGTACCACTAGGGAGATTTAAAATTTCATGTTAAAATACCTAATGTTGCTTATGTGTCTGCATTTATGCATTATTCATTAAAGATTTTTCCAGAGTGAAAAGAAAGAGCTGACTAAGATTTGTTCAAGTGCTCATCCGATACAGGCACTTTTTTCATTAAAATGTTTAGTTAGATGCTTTTCACTGCATCTATTATTATTGGTGATAATTTTAGCAATTAAACAAAGCATTATGGCATTTAAAACAGAGTGTCATGCTTTTATATCAATGGCCAATAAGTAAATGACTATGCTTTCATTGCCTGCATTTTTTTATTTTTTATAAAAATCAGAATTTTACTTGAGTTTCCTTGATAGGTATACTGGTCAGTAATGTATTACCATGTTCTGTTATTGCTGGGGCCCCGTACAGACGAGCGGACTGTCCGCTGAAAACAGTCCGCCGCACCGTTTTCAGCGGACATGTTCGCTCGGAGATTTCGGTCTGATGGTTGTACACACCATCAAACCGAAATCCGAGCGGACAGACAGCGCGGTGACGTGGCCGTGCCGTCGCCGCGACGATAACGCGGCGATGTGCGCGACCCTGGAAGGTCAATGCTTCCACGCATGCGTCAAATCACTTCGACGCATGCGAGGGATGGCGGCCGATCGGACATGTCCGGTGAGTCTGTACAGACGACCGAACATGTCCGACGGACATGGTTCCAGCGGACATGTTTCTTAGCATGCTAAGAAACATTTGTCCGCTGGAAACCTGTCTGATCCGCCGGACATTTGTCCGGTCGGCCGTACAGACGACCGAACATGTCTGCTGAAACTGGTCAGCGGACCAGTTTCAGCAGACATGTTCGGTCGTGTGTACGAGGCCTATGGGTAACAGAAGTCCCCAGGCAAGATAAGCACCCCATTTCCCCCCATAAATATATCAAAATAAGCAAGTTTTATTACCAGCAAAAGATGAAAAATAGTAAATAAAAGATGAGAATCTACAAGTACTGAAATATACGTTGTATCTAGTGTCAGTTTTGGTACACATCAGAAGCACTTGCTGACTTATTGGTGGGATAATACAGGTCTCTATTGGCTGGTTAAACTCTATCAGGTAAAACAACAACAAAAACAGTAAAATGTCAAAAAAACATCAAGTGGGGAAAGATTTACTGTACTTGTCCCATTCTCATTTGCATGAGGAGGACACTAGTCAAGTGAAGGGTCAACTAGAACTTCTAAAGGAAAGACACTTGATAAAAGCAGATCCTGAAGCTCTATGCAGTACAGCAACAAGGAATGCTTGAAAGCTTCAACAAAAGATAGAGTGCAAATATCAGGATCACAGATCCAGAATTACATCTTCCTCCCATGTGCCCAGATCTGTGTGCACATGGTAGGGCGGCCGTTTTACGGTCCTTGTATGGCTGTGTGCATAAGGCCTTGCAAAACTGCTTGATCTCTGAAAGACATAATAAATATCTATGAACGTTACACAATACTTAGGATGCATGCCCCTATCATGGAACAATATATATGATGCTAGACTAAGATTAAAGAACTTATATGGTAAACTATACAGTGTGCCAAATTCTTAAATATAAATAACTACATCTGGGTTTTTTTCTGTAAATTCTTTATTTATGAAGGGTCAGATATACAATGTGTGTACAATACAAAATATTACAGGGGAAATTACATTCTGTTGGTATGCTGAACTGTTGTCCCGAATGTTACACTAATCTTAAGTAGGCAAAAGGAATTGGAAAATATATGAGGGAGGAGCATTGGTGTGGTGGTAAATCAGAGGGTATAGTAACTCCAATAGCTGTTTTTTTAATAAGACCCCGTTCACACTGATCCACCCATAGCGTCGGCGGTAAAACTCCGCTATTTTTACCGCCGACACTATGGGTGGATTTGCAGCGCATTTCGGCCAATAGCGGGGTGGTTTTACTCCCCGCTAGCGGCCGAGAAAGGGTTAAAACCACCCACAATGCGCTGCTGCAACAGCACATTGCGGGCGGTATAGCCACGCTGTCCCATTGATTTCAATGGGCAGCAGCAGTGGAGGAGCAGTAAACCGCTCATTCACCGCTCCAAAGATGTGGCTAGCAGGACTTTTTTTACCGTTCTGCTAGCGCAACGCTCCAGTGTGAAAGCCCTCGGGCTTTCACTCTGGAGACAATGGAGCAGCTGTTTGAGGGCTGATTGCAGGCGCTATTTTTAACGCTATAGCGCCTGCAATACACCCTCAGTGTGAAAGGAGTCTAAGGGCTGGAGAAGATAATGGAAAATTTCTAAATAAAAGATGTGAGGGGTAGTAGATAAATAGGGATGGAGGGACAGAGGAAAGTTAAGGAAATAGGTACAGAAAGATAAATAGGAATCAGTAGGGATGAGAGAAAGATTAACATATAGTGGGACAGGGCAGAACGAAAGCAAGTTGGGTGAGAGGGGGAGCCTAAAGGGGGAAAGGAGGTGATAAGTGCTCCAATTGAGGCTTTAGGTAGGGGAGGCAAGAAAATTCAGGAATATTTGAGCATCAAAGTCTTAACTTCCTCCAAGAAAATAAAATCAATCTAGTAATTGCAGTATACAGTGAGGAGGGGCGTGCTGACGTCACCATTTGTGAACCTACACTGCTATCCGGAAGGACGAGCGGTATATCTAGAGAGCCGGCCGGCTTACTTGAAAAACAAAACGCCCACACTTTATCTTCTAAATGTGAGTGCAACCGATTTATTATTAAACACCCTTTTATTGCAATACTGCTCTATGTCGTCTTTTTCTTTCCTTCTGTGACTAACATCCGTGAGGTAATCTGTTGGAGAGTCCTGTTGCTGTTGGAGAGCCATATTGCTTTATAGAGGTGGAGTCACTGGATGATCTGGATAACATCAGTGGCTGTTGAGCCTAAATGCCTATGTGATCTCTTTCATTAGGGATCTACGCAAGTTGGTAAGCAGATTAGGAATAGGAGGTGGAGGCTTTCTTCTTTTCTGCAAAACTGACACAGTGTTTTGGGATACTGTCAGCACTATTTCCTGTTGATGTGAATAGGCACGGAGATTGAATTCCCTATGAACTTATTTGGATCCATTACATGTGTTTGGCACAGGATGTAATGCATGCACATGTCACGATATATCTATTAATTTTTCTTTTTTCACATGGACTTTTAATCAGTTTATTCACATTGATGTCATATGTACTAGGATATGTATGTTTCACTTCTCATGTTACTATGGTGATCATCTTATCTGATTTATAGTCCACGCAGCGCAGCTTATTTTTTACCATACAGTAAGATCCAGCATATTCCTGATAACCCCCACTTTGCATATCCACATATGTGTTAAAGAGAGAGAGGGGTCTCTCCATTTCAATGGGATACATGCATTGGCAGCTTTGAGGTGATGTTAGTGGACAGTTCTATGATATATGTTCAAAGGGAGAATTGCGTAGGAGAAAAAACAAGTGTCCTCCAGAAATTAGTTGGGGAAAGACTAAGGATTCATCAGTACGTTTTACATCTCTAGTAGGGATGAGCTTCGTATTCGAGTCAAACTCATGTTCGACTCGTACATCGTATGTTCGATCGTTCATCGAATTACATACGTTTTGAGCCGTTCACGCCAAATTCGAGATACGTTTCACAGCCCATAATTCACTGCGGCATCGCAGTGCATTGCTGGCTGATGATTGGCCAAGCATGTACTATGACCCGCATGCTTGGCCAATCACAGCTTGCAATAAACGGAGAGCCATAATTGGCCAAAGCCAGGGTGGCTTTGGCCAATTATGGCTATGGGGGTTTAGTACAAGCCCCACACTATAAAAGGCCGCCTGCAGGTCGGCCTTGTGTAGTGTGTTGCGGTGGTTAAAAGAGAGAAGACAGAGAGAGAGTGTCATTTTTAGTAGGTAGATAGAGCAGGCAGGCTAGTCAGTTCAAGTTACAGTGTGTAGAGGATATATATGCATCCCAGGTGTTGTATATATATTTATACACTGTATAGTTTAGCTAGATCAGCTCTTCCTAATTTACAGGCAGGCAGGTGATTGTGCTATCTGCAGTATTCTCACGTGGTGTATTGCCTGTGTCCTCTGCAGTGTGCACCATAAAGCTACGTGGTGTGTGTACTGCCTTTGTCCTCTGTAGTTTGCACCTAAAGCTACTTGGTGTGTACGGCCCATGTCCTCTGCAGTTTGCACCTAATGCTACGTAGTGTGTGTACTGCCTTTGTCTTCTGCAGTTTGCACCTAAAGCTACGTAGTGTGTGTACTGCCTTTGTTCTCTGCAGTTTGCACCTAAAGCTACTTGGTGTGTACTGCCCATGTCCTTTGCAGATTGCACCTAAAGCTACATAGTGTGTACTGCCCGTGTCCTCTGCAGTGTGCACCTAAAGCTATGTGGTGTGTGTACTGTCTGTGTCTGTGCTATTTTTCTCAATGATTTTCATCCATATTGCAGGGACCAAACATTACATTAAAGCCGCAAACAGTTTTAAATTACTTTTTTCTTATAGTAATCTCATTTTGTGCAGGGACAGTTCTAAACATGTGCCACTTCACAGGCATGCTATAGACATCCAGCAGGTACAATATTAAAAGGAATTTTTCATTTTTTTATTTTTTTATTTAAGCATCATTAAAATCACTGCTTCAGAAAAAACGACCATTTTTAAAACTTTTTTTCCATTGATACATGTTCCCTGGGGCAAGACCCGGGTTCTTAAAGACGTTTTACGACAATAACTTGCATAATAGGCTTTAAAATTAGCACTTTTGAATTCGAACGTTCGAGTCCCATAGACGTCAATGGGGTTCTAAATGTTCACGCGAACTGTCGGTCCGTTCGAAGGTTCTGGTGCGAACCGAATGGGGGGGGGGGGTGTTCAGCTCATCCCTAATCTCCAGCATTGATCAGAGAAATTTGGAAAGCATTTGTGGAAAACAGTTGATGTTATTTACCATCTGGTCAGAATTTTGAAATATTCTCTTGGTGTTTGGTGGAGATGGATGATTTTAGTGATAACTGCAGAATTCTCAGACTTTGTTCTTGTGTACATATGTAGATTCTTCTCCTACAGTTTCAGGCACAGGGTAGGTTATATCCTTGTCCCAGCACAAGGATGCATGTGTAGAGCACAGATAGGGAATGTCTGAAAGGGCCTGAGTCAGAACAGAATTGTTCAAAGGGAGATAAATGTCTTGAGAAAGATGCCGGAGAAAGCAGATATTTAGGAAATGTCTACGTTTAGGGTTTTCCAGAGGTCAAGGCCATAACGGCTGTCTGTTTGCATTAGATTTTCTATGGATTACCAATGTTTGTATCTAATAAAACGGCAAGATTGTTTCTTTCTATTTAGAGAGCGAGTATCAGAACAGGACCCCAGAGGAAATATTGTATTACCAATAACTGGGTTTAAAAGAAGGTTGGAGGATATACCATACATTGTAAAAGCCATAGTACAAGTTTTAATGCATGCCTATACCAGTATATAACCTGCACTAAATATTGTGCATAATAGTACTTGTTTATGTCTGGCAGAGACAACATTTGGGTCTTGGAGGTTTGTTAGCCTATCCAAGAAATGGAAAACAAGGAGGAAATGTGAATAGACAAAGACTGAAGTAAATAGAGAAAAACTTAGATGGGAAAACATCCCTGGTGGTCACAACATATAGTAACATAATGCTTTGTAGGAGAGGTGGGATGTGTATATTAAAGGAGTCTTAATGGTCAGGTAGAATGAGGGTGTCTAGTAGATACTTGATAGCTGTTGTGTCCCATCTAAATTTGAAGGTTTTCAACTAATGCATTTAGTGTGCAGGCATTGCAATCCTGATTGTTTCTCATTTTTGGAAATATGTTGTAAATTTTAAAGTGGCACAGTTCCCCATAGTTTTCACATAAAGATTAGGGATAGAGATTTGTTTAGTTTAGTTAAGGAAAATAATAAATCCTCAGTGAAGGGTGATATTATTATTGTTAGCCTCCATCAAGTAATGCTAGCCATACACCAGTCGAAACATTGTTCAAATCCTGTTTTTGAAAAACGAACACACAGTTGTAGGAGCAAACGATATTGCCAACATGTAATGAACAAATTTTAAATGATAAATTGTTCAATGGACATAAATGGATCAGTTTATTTTTTGCTTCTGGGTTATATATGTGCAGTACCAACAGTTACATTTTTAACGGGCGATAAAACACATTAACCCTGCAATTAACCATTTGTGAGACATAGGTTTTCTAAACTTTTCCTCAGATTTTTAGCTCAAAGATGAAAAACAAATGAATTGTTCAAATTACAGATTTTCAAAGATTTTTTATCTAGTGTATGGGCACCAGAAGCGTTGTATATATGTTTTCTCCCACATGAAATATGAACAAAACATAGCCCTCTACAGTATAGTGTGTACTTGTCTAAATCCAGAGCACTGAGTGTGATTGCTCTGTTGCCTTGTTCACCTTCTATCCGCCTGAGTAATTTCTGACTGATTTTCCCCATTCCAAGAGATAGATGGGAATAAGGGAGGGAGCTCCAATACACAGCCTGCGATTGACAGCCTCAGCTGTGCATTGTTTCCTATGTGCTGTGAGGAGAGGGGTGTTCCTTCACTCCAATCAGCTCTTATAGCTCTCCTGCCTGAGTTGTGCAGTGAGTGACTTCAGATCCCTGTCCCCTGCTTTCTGATAGCTCAAACAAGCTTTGTAAAATTCTGCTCTTTGAACTGAAGTAGAGGAAAAAGGGCTGACGATAAACACATACAACCTATGTAGGAGGACTAGTTTCATCTCTGCACATAACCTGAGGTTAATCACATCACGGGGTATATGTAAGGGTTTACAACAAATTTATGTGTAAGAATAAAACGGAAACGCTATAATTGGCATCCCTGTATTATCCTGTTAGAGATAGTGAAGGAATCTGAAAATACCCCATTGATCTTGACTGGCGCCAAACTAATGGGTATCAGGCACTGACCCACGTCAGCACATTCTCCCTGAGACATATTTGTTTTTATGCCTATATTTTTTAACCAAAAATCTTTAGACCATTACAAGTTACCAACCCTATCATTAGTAGCTTTTATGCACATAAACAAGTAGCAATAGAAAAGTTTTCTCTCGAGAACATAACTTTCATTATAAAATGAATGTATCTTTCGCAAACTACAGTGCTGTGAACAAGTATTTGCCCCCTTTCTGATTTTTTTTTTAAGGAATTGACCCCTCCAATGCTTAATCATGAATGAACTGTGATTAACAACAATTTTTTGGAAAGCTGAGTTAAATTTAATTTGCCACACCCAGGCCTGATTACTACCAGACCTGTTGAATAAAGAAATCACATAAATATAAGTTGTCTGACAAAGTGAAGCACGCTAACAGATCACAAAAAGCCACACATCATGCCACAAAAAAAATTCAAGAACAGATTAGAAACAAACATGTATAGGTCTAGGAATGGTTTCAAAGCCATTTCTAAGGCTTTGAAACTCCAGTGGAACCATTATCCACAAATGGAGATAACTTGGAGTAATGGTGAACCTTCACAGAATTACTCCAAGAGCATGAGGACGACTCATCCAGGAGGTCATAAAAGAACCCAGAACAACATCTAAAGAACTGCAGGCCTCATTTGCCTCAGGTAAGATCAGTGTTCACGATTCAATAATAATGAAGAGACTGGGCAAAATTGGCATCCATGGGAGAGTTCCAAGACCAAAGCCACTGCTGACCAAAAAGAACACAAAGGCTCACCTCATATTTACCAAAAAACACTCCCCAACACTTTTAGGCAAATATTCTGTGGACTGATAAGAGACAAATTTTACTTTTTGGAAGGTGTGCGTTCAGTTACATATGGCATAAAACGAATACAGCATTTCATAACAAGAACATCATACCAACAGTCAGACATGGTGGTGGAAGCGTGATGGTCTGGGGCTGCTTTGCAGCTTCAGGACCTGGACGACTTACCATGATTGATGGAACCATGAATTCTGCTCTACCAGAAAATACTAAAGGAGAATGTCCAGCCATCAGTTCGTGACCCCAAGCTCAAATGCACTTGGGTTATGCATCAGGACAATGATCCAAAACACAACAGCAAGTCACCTTATTATACTTACCTCTTCTATGTGATGCCTTGATGATCCCTTCAGACAACTTATACTCAACGTTCATGCCAACGTTTCTATTCATCACATCTCCTATGGAATTTTAATTTGTACACTGAACTGAAATGTGACACTTCATTAACCCAGTGTCACATTTACTGTGATATAGGGTCCTTACACAGACTTTATATATATTTTGTTTGTATATATCTGTAGCGCTACCCCCGAAGGAGCCGTTGGTTGATTTGGGATCTACTCTCTTTTGGCTGAGCTCACCCCTACTAACTAGCTCGAACCCTCCCTTGACACATCATAAGCCTGGTGGTTGAGATATTGTGACCTCTGTTCAACTGGGGTCACAATAGCAGTAATGAAACAGCAACCGAATTACCTGTTATCAGTGGTTCTTCCAGGCAAGAAAATACACTTTACACCGTGGACATGTTTAAATGGAAAAAAATAAGTTTACTTGGTGAAAACTTGAGGCAACAAGTATCGGTTATCATTACAGGCACAATTAATAAACAATAACTCGCTATGATTCGCAAGGGCCCTTGCAGGAATCAGCAATTAATGACAGTAAGGAAGACCTAGCTAGGTAACGAGCGATCGCGTGTGCCCATCAGTGATCGCGACCGCCGGGCACGCGCGTCGGCGTCAGGGGCTGCTGGGAGAAGTGACGTACAGCTACGTGCTCTCGCCCAGCAGAGCCGACCTGCCGCCGTATAACTGCGGCGGCTGGTCAGCAAGCAGTTAATAAAATAATTTATTTTTGTATTCAAATTGTATTCAGAACTTGGTTTCTCTTTGTGGCACCGTGATAATCCCACCACCTTCTACCCTCCTTTCAATCAATTCAAGGGATGAGGTGCCGTATCCAATTTAGGAAAAGCAAAATTTTAGTTTTGATGTGGCCTTGTCAAAGCCCAGACTTAAATCCAATTGAGATGCTGTATCACAACCTTACACAGGCCTTTCATGCTGGAAAACCCTCCAATGTGGCTGAATTCAAACAATTCTGCAAAGAAGAGTGGGCCAAAATTGCTCCACAGCAATTTGAAAGACTCATTGCCACTTATCGCAAACACTTGGTTGCAGTTGTTGCCGCCAAGGGTGGCACAACCAGTTATTAGGTTTAGGGGGCAATTACTTTTTTACATAAAGCCAGGAGGTTTGGACAGCTTTTTTACGCTAATAATTGAAACCATCATTTAAAAATTGCATTTTGTATTTACTCTGATTATCTTTGTGTAATAATAAAATTTGTTTGATGATCTGAGTCATTTAAGTGTGACAAATATGCAAAAAAAAATCAGAAAAGGGGCAAATAGTTTTTCACAGCACTGTATATTATTTGAACAAGTACTGTGTATTTGCAGCATGAAAGCATAAAACAATAAGACTGAAACAAGTTGTTAGGTGAATCATGATGGAAAGAAGCCTTTTGAGCACTTAATTATATTACCAGTTATACTGGAAACAATCATATTAGTACATACATTCATAAAAAAGACATTCATAGATCTGGGATATACATTGAAACACTGGCAAAAGCAAAGACTAAAGAAAACCACTGAGGTAATTCCTACCGAGTCCAGCCTGACATTAGATGAGGTCACTTGATTAATTCAACTTTAAATTAAAAGTTAGCTTCATAGTAAATGTATTAGTGAAGTAGAAGATTTCCTTTCCACAAGTCTTTTCTATCAACAAAGAAATCACAACGCCAGTCTCCCAGTTATCATTGATCATTCTTCCATGAGAAGATTATAGTATAGAGCCAGAAAATGGTTAGGTTATTTCTTAAGTTAAAACAGCCTTTTATGTGGTTTTACCACTTTAGCCTATTACAGTTCATCATAGCAGAAAGCAGCATGTGTTTTTTTTAACTATTAACAGACCTTCACAGGTGTATAGAAAATGATTCTAGAGAAATCAGTATGGCACTTACTGAAATATTGATAGGGATCTCAAAAACACAATCTGTAAATCAAGATTAAATATGTCCGCTTTTATTATTTGACAATGTAAATCTATGGGAACCAGTTATATGGTGAGTATTGAAAGTAACACACAGATTTATAAAATAAAAGAAAGAAGGCGCCACCAGGTCAGGAACAATGTGATTTTAATTTTACAATAGGTGCATTTTCCACTTACATTTAAAATTAGAGAACACGGCATACAAGTCCATGCTGACCCACAGGTGGCGATCATCCTCTGCAGATGTAGGCTGTGATGTTAAACTATCCCCTGGGATCTGGGTCAGCTGGGAAACCAGGAAGTCCGGGCGATGTGTTCACCAAGAGTGAGGCTTGAGACACAGACACAAACAGCGTGGGAACGCAATGATGTCACGGGCAGCGACAGAGCGACAACGTTTCGGAGCATGCACTGTAGGATGCTAGGCGCGCTTCTTTTTCAAGCGTAGGGCCCTATGCCCTATTCTCTAATTTTAAATGTAAGTGGATAATGCACCTATTGTAAAATTAAAATCACATTGTTCCTGACGTGCTGGCGCCTTCTTTCTTTTGTTTTGCTATTTGGAGCCTGCTCTCATCTTCCCCCTGGAGGCTTGCCCTGGAACATGAACTCTGTATTATTTTAATCTATAGGACTTTTTCCCATTTTTTCTATTCCCTATTCCAATTTCTCCCATTGTGTGACACACGCTGTATAATACATAAAAGGGCTATCATTCAACGGATATATTGTCTTACATACCTGATTACAGCGCTACTACCCCCATTGTTTTGTCTATGCAGGGTTTAAGGTGTTAAAGCAGAAGTGTGGAGGTGATACGCCTTCTCACTGCCTGTCAAATACTTTATGTAGAGCAATTTGAATGCATATTGCCTTTTAGAGAGCACCCTAAGGCCACATACACATGGTCGGACAAAACCGATGAGAATGGACCGAGGTTCAGTTTCATTGGTCCAAACTGACCGTGTGTATAGCCCATCGGTCTGTTGTCCTTCTGTCCAAAATTTTAATTTTAATTTTAAACATGCTTTAAAATCGAACCGATGGACCGCTGCCCGATCGGTCCAAACCGATGGTTAGTACAGAAAGCATCAGTTCAAAACCCGCGCATTCTCAGAATCAAGTCGACGCATGCTTGGAAGCATTGAACTTCGTTTTATTCAGCACGTTGTGTGTTTGACGTCACCGCATTCTGACCCGATCGGTTTTTGGAACGATGGTGTGTACGCACATCAGACCATCAGACCACTTCAGCGGTGAACCGATGGAAATGGCCCGTCGGACCATTCTCATCGGTTTGGAATGACCATGTGTACGTGGCCTAAGCGTAAACAGGGCCTTAAAGGGGTTTTCCACCCGTTTTGTACGTTTATTAAAAGTCAGCAGCTACAAAAAGTGTAGCTGCTGGCTTTTAATAAACCGACACTTACCTGCTCCACGGCTCCAGCGACGCGCCTAGGCGATTAGGCTTAATCGTCTGCCCGGAAGGAGGAAGTGGGACAGGAAGTCCCACTCCTCCGGAAGCCCCCACTCCCCCCCCAAAAAAATTACATGCCAAATGTGGCATGTAAGGGGGTGAGGAGTGGGATAAGCGGAAGTTCCAAATTTGGGTGGAACTCCGCTTTAATGTTATTTGGTGAATTTATACAGATTATAAACATTTTTTAAACCTGTAGATGTTTTATAATTCGCCTTTCTCATTCAGTCTAAGTTGATTTTTGGTGAAATAGTTATGACAGCAATCAATAAACATGTGGCACATTCCCCCATTCCTTGTAGAAAAAAGTACTAATATTCACATACTAGCAATGGTGATGTATCATGTTGTTCAACTAAAGGAATATTTTCATGGAATATGGCTGGATTGTCTTTGTCATTGGAAGTAGGTAAAGAACAAAAGTCATAACCAGAGGTAAGCGGATCTGAGAACACAAAAGCAGCTTGGAAGGACAGGAAAGGGAAACCTCAAATAAAAAACTCAACAGGGTTGATTTACTGGATTTACTAGAGCGCAAACTCTGGTGCAGCTTTGCGTGGAAACCAATCAGCTTCCAGGTTTTATTGTCAAAGTTTTATTAAAACAGCTGAAGTTAGAAGCTGATTGGCTACCATGCATAGGTGCACCATATTTTGCACTCTACAGTTTTAGTAAATGGACCCCACTGTGTGCTTTGATTGCAGTTTAGGTCATACTGAAGTCCTGGTGTGCAGCTGCATCATGGCTGATTTGCAGTACTGAATATTGTTCAGTAGATGGCAGGGATGTGCACCTAGACAAAGCAGATTAGAACACTCCAAGAAGACAGCAATGGCCTTTGTGTATGGGTCATTGAATCCATTCCTGAGACCTTAACCACAGGTGATCAGTTTCAGACCCTATGTGCCAGAAAAACATTCTGGGTTTTCAAGTTGGACACCCTGTCCTCTGATAGCCTTGATGTACAGACCATTCTCTAAATGTTCAAGTTCTCATTTGTATATATATTTTGAGACACACACATACTGTATACACACAAACCCTCTTCTGCTCCCCTAGTCAACATGATTTACTAAGAGGTACACCTTCAGCTGTGCTTGTACAATTATGAATAGGTCTAAGTTTAGTTTTACATGTTTTTGTATGTATAACTGATTTGCCCACTTGTAGTCCTCCCAGGTTCACATATACATGTATTTATATATTTATGTATATATTTTTTCCATTCTTATTGATCTTCAGCACTGCCATCATAATTATTTACTTTCAATTCATCATTTATTATTTATCATTTATTTTCCTGTTCAAAGGTTTTATTAAATAAAATTAACAAGAAGCAGAGAACACATTAGACACAGGGTAGACCGCAATGATGGGTCAGGTATGAATCAGTTGCGAAAGTAGTTTAACAGAACAAGGCCTATTTGCCATTAAGCCGTGAGGTAAAGGTACAAGACATCATGTCTGTGGCTTAGACTAAACACACAATAAGGAGGCCATCTAAGGCTTTCAAACTCAATTTGAACAATCTTACCATTATACATTATATGAAGTGTTAAAACCAATGTCTTCTACTCATCATTTCTTTTATCTTTTTATTTACCACACATGCTATATTGTGACATTGATTTTTTGCAATTTTCATTTCACTATTTGCATGATTTATGCCCATTTTTTTTCTTTGTGGCATCTAATGAGTGCAGGGTCTTAAAGAGTCTCTATAAATATGTGCTTTGTATGCTTTGTATGCACACATACAGCTCTAAAACTCTGTTGATGTTTTGAACATATGGTACCAATGAATCCCTTGTTTTCATTCATGCATTTATAAACCTCTTTTTTATAACCCTTTTTTATACATACACTCACACAGGATGAAGCTCTAAACTATCCAGGGACCATCAGAGCTCCTTGTGGTATAGGCTGTTTTACTGTTCCCATCCGATAGGATTCCCGTATTGGCTTGCCTTTTAAGTAACACTATATATACCGAGTGGGTAGCTTGGAGCTAATGAAGAGGCGTGCATGCCTTGAAGAGCATACCAACTGCGCATGCTTGTTAAGTGATGTCAGAATAAGAAGGTTATAACCGCATTTCCTGATTAAATCAGAGTTCTGCTGAAAAAAAAAATTAAAAGTCATAATACTGCAGCTGCTGTCTTTTAATAATATAAAACTTACCGGTCCAGGGTGCCCGTGATGTCCTCACCCGAAGCAGATCTGTCCCTCGGCTCCCGGGTGCAGGCGCCAGCATCTTCAGTCAGGGAATCAGGAAGTGAAGTCTAGTGGTTTCACAGCCTGGTTCCCTAGTGCACATGCACAAGTCACGCTGTGCATCCTTATTGGTCCCTGCTGCCTTCTGGGACCTGTGTGTCTCCCAGAAGACAGCAGGGGGACGGAGGAGGGGCCGGACATGGTGTAGATCACCGCAGAATCTGCAGCGAGATATCACCGGAAGTGAGAGAAAATACCTGTATTAGACAGGTATCTGCCCCCCCCCCCTCCCCCTGAAAGGTGCCAAATGTGACACCGGAGGGGGGAGGAACATGAATCTGGAAGTTCCATTTTTGGGTGGAACTCCGCTTTAAGGACTCATTCCAATCCCCTCACAGCTTTACATGGTGCCTAATCTCCATCTTGCATAGCTGTGATATGGGCTGGATATCCACCTCCACCTGTTGCTGATCCCCTGACTCTGCCATAGTTACCTTTATACACCTGCTTTTTTTTACAGTTGTGAGTGCATTTCTTCTAGTTTAATGAATTCACGTTTCTATGATTACTACACTGTGGAGTGTTTGCGCTGGTTTTTATCTTTCTTGTGGTCATTACAAACATTATAGACAATTGAATAAAAACAGAAATGTGTCCCTTAATATGTCGCACAACATCCCCTACAGTATAATATATAGACAAAACTCTTTAATTACTGGAGTACCACTTCCTTAGGCATCTGTGAGGACTATAATATTGATAGTACTGAGTGATAGATTAAGGCTTGGAAACCTCAACGTCACCAAACCATCCCCCACAGGGGGGAAGAAGTTAGAATGGTACTCATGTGATGACCAACTTATCAAGGATTCTGCATCGCACCTATCCAGGATGGGAAAACTTGAAGGAGTCCAGATAAACAGCTGGTACGCCACAGATGTCATTCATGTTTACATGTTTATGTGATCAGAATGGTCAGTGATGAACTTTGGACACAAATCCCTGGTAAAAAGAAAAAGGCTCACACAACTTGGGACTCCTACAATATGCGTTGAAAAACAAATTTAGTGTTCTCACCGTGCATATTAGCACACAGGAGTATCAAAGGGTATCCAATGGGGAGGGTGAGTCCTCCATTGCCGCCATATGGATACCTGATGAAGGGGGGCTTGTGACCAGCACACAAAAAAGATTGGCATCAGTGGAAAATAAGATCCACACTGATGAGGAATGGTTAAAGTCTGGGGGGTGGTAAACCAAGGCAGTGTGCAGGCAAATTGGTATTTAATAGTGATGTTATTGTTTTTTTAGTTAAATAAAGTACCAAATAAGCCCTGAAGGGGCTAAGAATGTATATGTATTTTTTGGTGTTCTAATTAATTTTTTTATATTTTTAACAAATTACTGTATTTGACATTTTAGAGAATGTTGTTCTATGTGTTTGAATTTGAAATCCCAGTAATTAAAAAGTTCTGTCCATAGATTATAGACAATTAGCTAATGGAACTGAATTTGCCTCCAGTACATAAAAATGTAATGTTTCAAAAATATTAAGGTAAACGCCTACAAAAATATAACAACTGAGTGGTATTATTAATAATAACAAAAATGGTATTTTTAAAAACTTAAAGCTAACATTTTACCCTTTAAATTAAAACATATCTGCATGCTGATATGAAATCACCTTACATTCATTAGTTAAACATTTTTTGCTTTGACTAACTGTTTTCAACTTCCTAGCTGAGAGAGACACTGGTGATGTCCTGGTCTTACAGCTGCATCCATGGAAGTTCCTGTCACATGTTCCAAGAGGGCAGGCCAAGAGTTCAAGGCAGAGTTCCAGGAAGTAAAGGGAGATGGGATCATCTGCCCTTAGTGAAAAAGGCCATTTTAAGAAGAATGAGGAGAAAAAGAAAAAAAAGATATGAAAAGAACAAAAAGCCCCCAATTATCTGTAAGTATTTGTAGATTGCCATTACCAATTATGTCTAATGATGTAGTTTTGTAATTTTTATGATGAGGGTTAAGTCCCTTTTTAAAAAGCACCCATATCAAAGTGAAATCTGTGATAAAAAAGTTCAATAAACCTCCAAACTGCTTGTTAAAAAATGTTGACTCATTAGGCCTCTTTCACACGTGTGAGACCTGAAAATCGCATTTTGGCACAATTTTACCGCAATTTATTGCCGCAATTTAATGCAATGATTTTGATGTGAATTTAAGCAATGCCTGTGTAAACATGAGGTCCATGGACCTCAAATTGCATCAAAGTTGGACTAAAGTAGTGCAGGGATTACTTTGAAGTCGCTGAGATTTGAAGTTGCAAATAGTACTCATTGGAAGACATTGCGAACGACTTGTCATGCAACTATGCAGTCACAAGTCGCAGGACAAATCGCACACGTGTGAAAGAGGCCTAAAGGGATTGTAGAAATCGATGCACTTATATTTTCATATCTATTAGATATATATGTGTAGCGGCCTGCTACTTTTTAGCCGGCGCTGCTTTAAATTTAGAGGGTAGTCTGAGAGTTAGTTGACTCAGACCGTATGATTTTCCTAAATTTGGGCCTCTGTTCCAGCCATGGCTGTACTGTGAGTGACCACTATGGTTGTCTGGGGTGCCGTTACCACCCCAGGCCAAAGGGGGGCAGCAGTCAGGTCAAGGTGTTTTGGGTGTTCCCCTTCGGCAGCCAATCAGTGGGAGTTGATCATCCCGCTGTGCATGCTGGGGAGGAGTACTTAAAGGACAGACGCCATTGGCCCGGGGTCATCGATCCTGAGTCTGTCCTCCCACCACCCCTCGTGAGTGGCCCTCCTGGCCGGGGGTGCGTGTTCAAGTGTTCCTGACTCCGGGACCAAGTTGGTCCGGGGTTGTGATCTACTAAGTAGGCACGGTAGTCAGACTGGGTCTACGTTTGCAGAGTGGTCATGTGCTGTCCGTCCTGGAGGGAGGAAGCCACTCGATGAAGAACCTTGGAGAGCACCGAGCACGAGGCTGGTATCACAGAAGAGGCCTTGAACTTCATCGAAGGACGCACCATTACTGAAAGGCTGAATGATGGTCGCCTGTCAGTTCTAAGTTTCTAAGAAGTTAATCGGGAGAGATCCGGGTGCTTAATCCTGTGATGAGAGGATTTTGGACCGAACATACCTCCATCTGTGGGAAGGTCTGTGGCAGAGACTTTACCAATTTCCGCACGCCATCTCGGCTGCTAGGCTAGTGAGAGAGGCTTATCCAGGTGCGCAATACCCTCTCTGTTTCCGGACAGTTGTACACCTGAACCTATTACCTGTTACCCTTCCACCTATTCAACTACTTATTTTATTATTTTACCTGTACCAAGTTCAGAAAATGAATCAAAGAAAAAGAAGTCTAAAGTGTGGACATTGAACTTTTTCTCAACTCTCATCTGATACCCTAGACCAGTGGTTCTCAACCTGGGGGTCGGGACCCCCTCGGGGGTCAAATGACGATTTGCCAGGGGTCACCAAATCCTGTTCCCGAAGCCCGCATCGCTCTCCTTACCTTTTTGCAGCTGACCAGCAGGGCTGTCCCTGGAGCCTGCGGCCACCCACTCAGTTCATGACATGGCTGGGGGGCAGAGACTAGAGGTCAGCTGACTGGTAAAGAATGAAGTGGGAGGGGCTGGAGGAGACCCTATCTCCTAATTTCGGCATAGGTGTCACTGCTGCCAGACACCACAAAGTCGGAAACACAGTGAGTAACACTACCTGTGATTATAGTTGCCATTAAACAACAAGAAAGATGGCTAGAGAGAGTGATGGGGAGGGGATTAGGATAGAGAGATGAAAGAGAAAGAAAAAAGAACAAAGAGAAATGGTGGTCAATCCTAAAATGTAGCATAATGGGATTTAATAATGTATGTGTGGAAGGGATTTGGGGAGCGTTAAATGTCCATGGGTTAAGGGCACAAATTCTTTGTCTTGCCTTGGGTGCCGACAACCCACGCTACAAAATAATTTTACTGTTAGGGGTCCCCACAACTTGGGAAATTTTATCAAGGGGTCACGGCACTAGTGGGTTGAGAACCACTGCCCTAGACGGCGAGGAAATAGAGGTAACATGCCAGTTGCCACCCAAAACAAACCAGAAGCTCCTTCGAGGGTAGTGCTACATATATATTTGTGCTTTCACCCCCTGCATTAAATTACATTTTTACAGATAGTGGAGGTTGCACAATGTCTAAAAATCCGAGTAGTGCAATTTCTTTTACTTTTAGAAGTACTCCTCTAAATATATCACCTGTTTCTGAAGACACCTATATTAGTGTCCTCTCTCTTCCTGCTTCCTACATATAGGCAATTACTGTATATCACTTTCTTATCTGTATTATACAGTATTTCTATTAGAGCCACATACTACCTTATTCTCTCTGTCCTTTATACATGGTCCCTTACTTGTACTCTATCTTTCCAGGAACCATGCTTGTATGCCACTTCTAAGTGACAACGCATGACACCACATGATGAAATGAAAAGCAACATTCAGCATTGGTGTCTTCTTTCCTCTAGGGCAACATGTCATTGTATATGGTTACAACCCTGACAAACATGCTCCCTATACTGGTGTCATTACCACTCTCTTTCCATTCCAGCATTAGTCTGCCTTAACACTCCATCCACTGCTCTCCAACTCCCGAATGGCAGTTTCTAGGAGGAGTGATCTATCATTTAATCTCTCAGAATTCTCCTCCCTTAATTGCCACATAGGAGAGGAGCCATAAAATATTTTGCTAATGCTTCCTGCCACGTGTCACATAAGAATGGCATGTGGACGCCATAGCTAGCTAGACATTTTTACTGGAAATGGAGAGCAGCCAGCATGAGGCTGGTATCACAGAAGAGGCCTTGAACTAAAAAAATTATTAAAGGGCCCATTTACTGGAAATGATGGGGGAAAGCAATGCTGTGGTCCTACACAAAAGAAGAAAATTAAGTTGCTGTTGCTATATTTAACCAGTTTTGGGCTGAGGGAACAAGCATAGCAATTAGACTTCGTATTAAGGTAACTAACATAAATACTAAAGTCAGTGAGAGGTTTTAGTTCTACTTTAGGGTTGACACCATCTGAACCAAATACGTTTATCTTGGTCTCATCAGACCACTGGACATGGTTCCAGTAATCCATGTCCTTAGTCTGTTTGTCTTCAGCAAACAGTTTTTGGGCTTTATTGTGCATCATCTTTAGAAGAGGCTTCATGCTGACAGCACTCATACTTCTATTTCTATGAGCATGTACACTCAACTGCTTTGGTCAACCATGGCGAGGCCTGTTCCGAATGGAACCTGCCCTTTTAAACCACTGTATGGTCTTGGCCAGTGTGCTGTAGCTCAGTTTCAGGGTCTTGGCAAATTTCTTATAGCCTAGGCAATCTTTATGTAGAGCAACAATTCCTTTTTTCAGATCCTCAGAGAGTTCTTTGCCATAAGGTGCCATGTTGAACTTCCAGTGACCAGTATGAGAGAGTGAAAGCGATAACACTAAATTTAACACAACTGCTCCACATTCACACCTGAGACCTTGTAACACTAATGAATCACATGACACTGGGGAGGGAAATGGCTAATTTGTACCAATTTGGAAATTTTCACTTAGGGGTGTACTTTTTGTTGTCAGCGGTTATTTTGAGGAGACAGCAAATTTACACTGTTATACAAGCTGTTCACTCACTACTTTACATTGTAGTAAAGTATAATGTCTTCAGTGTTGTCACATGAAAAGATATAATAAAATACTTACAAAAATGTGAGGGGTGTACTCACTTTATCCTATAGCCTACAGTAAGCATAAAGGCATACATGTTTATTTACACTTTCATTTGTTATATTTTTTCTGTAGTTCTATTCCTAATCATACATTTATATAAAATGATACATTTTTGATATGTGAAGCTGCAGAGGAAGTTATAAAAAAATATACAATTTCAGAAATGAAACACCTACAGATGTTTTACAAAACATCCTATCCAGCCTTTCCTTAGTTGGAATACTGACCTTATTTAATTAAAGTCCTGATTGTAGTAGACTGCTTGGCAATGCACGTCCTACTTTTTTTTCATCTCTGCGCAAATCAGGTACCTTTGCATATTTTGCCTATGTGCATTTATTAACTGGACATTTATCAGCCTTAGGCCAACATATGGGGTGCAGCTGATACTAACATACAAACAAGTTCTTTCTACGCAAATGTGCATGTTTGTTTTAAAACAGATGTTTTACTTTTTGTCTTTTGACACCAATTATTTTGAGTAAGAAAGAAAAAACTAAATGCAGACGCAACAGGCTCATTACATGAAAAGTTACTTTCCTAGTCTGTCAACTATGTAAAGTCATCTGGATGACCTAAATGACCCATCATTTTACACAGATAACTTTGCTTAGCTTTTATTGGTTGTTCCTTAGAGATTTCTAGTGACAGACAGAGGGGACTGCAAACAAGGCTCTAAGGGCCTGATTCCCAAAAGAGATACGCAGACTTAACTCAAGTTTTCTAAATTTACACGGCGCGTATATTTGCGCACGATCTTCAAAACGAGTTAAGCAAAGATTTCCGTATTTTCAGCCGTACTTAACTTAGTTACACCTGCGCATCCCCGGGCGCAAATTACGCTAGTCTCGCCGCTGTTTTTGATAGGCAAAGATGCAAATGAGGGAGTTAGGGCGATTCTCAAAATTAAGTGTGTGCGCCGTATTTTCCGCCCTGTGCGCACCTGTTAGTTTTCCTGACTAAATTTCCACATTATAAAACCAGCCCTAATTTTACACATGCTGTGGAAGGGTTTGCTGTAGGTAGTGACTAGAGCTTAGAGCTATAGTTGAGAAGGATCTTTGTTGAAAAATGCCAGGGCCAGCTATGATTCTGACGGCACTTGCTGCCTTACAGGCACAAAGGAGGAGGAGGGCACAGAGGAGGAGGATGAGGGCACAGGCGAGAGTTTATCGTCCACGGCGTGATCTTTTGCAAATGCCAGATTATGAGGTGTATGGCAACTACAGGTTTGATAGGGAGGCCATCCTGGAGATCACCCAACTACTTCATGAGGATCTTATCACCCCAACCAGACGCTCCCATGCCCTGACACCTCTTCATAAAGTGATGGCAACCCTCCATTTTTTATCCAGTGGATCATTCCAGCGTGCATCTGGAGGTCTGGCTGGGATGGTGCAGTCGACAATGAGCAGATGTGTCCATCAGGTGGTCCCTGCCATACTGCGGCGCATGACCAACCAGTTTGTGATGCCCACCCAGGAGGAGCAGCGTCTGCAAGCCATGACAGACTTCTACAGCATTGCTGGCTTCCCAAGGACCATCGGGGCGATAGACTGCACCCATGTGGCACTACAGCCCCCCATGAAACTGAATACCTGTTCAGAAACAGGAAAGGCTGGCATTCGATCAACGTCCAGGTGATCGTAGATGCCCATGGCCTCATCTGGCACGTTTGTGCCAAGTTTCCAGGGTCGTGCCACGACAGTTACATCCTACGGCAGACCAAGATCTACCAAGACTTGGAGCAGAATGTGTATGGAGACAGCTGGCTGATTGGTGAGTGACATTGGTGTCAGGTATGCCCCCCCCATGATGCAGACATCACAAGGGGCACATGCATGACTAATATCCTCCTGTCTTTTCCCTTACAGGTGACTCTGGATATGCGTTGGGACCCCACCTGATGACCCCCTTTAGGAACCCCCAAACACCCGGAGAACGCAAATTCAACGAGGTGCACATCCAGACCCGGGCAATAGTAGAGCGGACATTTGGCCTTCTCAAGTCCAGATTCAGATGCCTTGACAAGACTGGGGGTACACTCTTGTATTCCCCAGACTTTGTCTGCCAAATTATTGGGGCATGTTGCATCCTCCATAATTTTGCTGTGAGAAGGGGCCTGCATGTTGAGATATGTCCTGACCTAACCCCCCACCCAGGCAATCCCCCCCCCCAAACCCCTCTACCCGGTCTGCTGAGGGCCAGGCAATAAGGAGACAACTGTCTGAAGGCATCTTTGCCCAGAAAATGGACCCTAATTATCTTTATTTTTTTGCTTTGCCCAGAAAAAATCACAGAGATTATGTGACCTTTAAACATTTTCTTTGCACATAAAATGCACATTACTTATATGACAATGAGAATGTTTTTTTTTTGGTACAAAACGCACATTAATTATCTCACAATGAGAATGCATGAATGCACGTCACTGTGGTCCCTAGCACAGACACATCACATGCACATCGAATTGGATTAGATCCAAGTACCCCCCCCCCCCTTTGGTACTTGGGAGCAGTAACGCCCCGCCACGGCTCCAATTATGTCACTGTGCATTCATACACCATTCAGGAACCTAGGATGACTTCTCCCTGGTCCTGGGGATCCATACTCCACCAAAACTGAGGGTGACACCCTTATGTTTTCAGGAATGCCACCCCCCCACATTCACACATCATTCACACACATAAACCAAATCATAAGTACAGTATCAAAAAAAAAAAAAAAAATCAAAAGTACCCCTGCAACTTAAGGATGTTGCCGAGTGCTCCTTCTGGGCTGCCCACGGCCACGGGCACGGGCACGGGGACGGCCACGGCCGACTGGGGGATCTTCACGGGGGGGGGTCTGTGCAGGGGAGGGAGTATTTTCATGGGGGGGGTCTGTGCAGGGGAGGGAGTATTTTCATGGGGGGGGGGTCTGTGCAGGGGAGGGAGTATTTTCATGGGGGGGGGTCTGTGCAGGGGAGGGAGTATTTTCATGGGGGGGGGGTCTGTGCAGGGGAAGAAGGAGCCTCCCCTGGTGTCTGTCCTCCTGCTGGCCTTCCCTCCAAGGCAACGGCTATCCTTGTCAGACAGGAAGTAATGTCAGCCGTATTAGCCTGGCCAGCCCGGGTATTGGCCTGCACAGCCCGGGTATTGGCCTGCACAGCCTGGGTGAGGGCAGTCACCTCCTGGGCCATGCCTGTTGTTGCGTTTTTCAGGTCCCACAAACACGTGATGACCCCCACTGAGTTGGTGGCCACCTCACCCAGTGACTCCCTCATTGCACCCAGGCTGTGCTCCACCTTGGTCATAGATTTTTTGATTTCAGACAGACTTCGGGTCTGCCGGACATTGTCCCTCAACAGACTGACCGGCAGACGCACAAACCCCCCCCCCTGGTTATCGGGGTCGGCCTCCTACTTGCCCCTGAGGCTTGTGGCCTTGGAGGAGGAGTTGGAGTGAGCCATGGGTGCTGCTGCATGTTGGAGGAGGGTTGGAAGGGGCCACCCATGATGGTGGCCTCACTGCTGGGCGCCTGTGGGGTTCCCTCAGGGGATGACTCAAAGGTCATATCTTGGCCCATCATGATTTGCTGCCCAATCGCAATATTGTCATCTTCCTCCCCCTCATCCTCCTCCCACTCAACATCCAAATTAGGGGAGTTGTAGGCACTCCCCTCCCATGGCGAATCCTGCCCTTCTTGGGACTCTGCATCAGCCTGTCTTGGGGGTGGTGCAGCAGCCTGCCCTGATGGGCCAGCAACCTCCTGCCCTGATGGGCCAGCAACCTCCTGCCCTGATGGGGCTGCCACCTCCTGCCCTGATGGGGCTGCCACCTCCTGACCTGATGGGGCTGCCACCTCCTGGGCTGATGGGGCTGCCACCTCCTGGGCTGATGACCCAGCAACCTCCTGGGCTGATGACCCAGCAACCTCCTGGGCTGATGGGGCTGCAACCTCCTGGCCATCTGGGGAGGACACAAAACAATCACAGGTTGGTGGATCCACACACATGGCACATCTTCCCTTCCCCCACCCACACATGCTAATCACCAGATAGAAATTCAAAAAAATTACCTGTCCTCATAAGAGGATCATTGTCAAAGCCAGGCAGGCCCACCACCTGCTGTGGGTGGAAACACTGGGCCACTGCCCATTCCTCCTCACTCATCCTGACTGGGCAGGGTCCCCCTCCTCCAGTGCCCCTGGTATGGGCATGCAGCGTTGCCAGCTTGTTCCGGGACACGCTCCTCAAGTCATTGATCTTTTTTTGAACTCCAGCGATGGTCCTGGTCTCCCCCCCCCCCCGCCGCATTGATCTGATCGGTAATATTTTTAAGGATCTCCTTCCTCCTGGCCGGTGTGGTGTTGTGGCTCTCAGGGCCATGGAGAAATCGCCCATATTTAATGACGCCCTGAGCAAGTATATGCTTCTCTGCCAGTGTAAAATTTAGCTTCCTGCGCTTGGGAGCCATGACAGACAACACCCAGCAACAGGGAACTCACCCAAAAAACAAACAACAATACACACACACAACAAAGAAAATAAAAACAAGGCAAAAAAAAAAAAAAACAGACAGCTACTATAAATTCAAAAACAAACAGGCAAAAAAGGGAAACAAAAAACAATCACACACCAAAAAAGACACACTTATCAAAAACAAACAGGCAAAAAAGGGAAACAAAAAACAATCACACACCAAAAAAGAAACACTTATCAAAAACAAACAGGCAAACAATCAAAACAAAGAACAAATTAGCAAAAACAAACACCAACTATACACTACAACTCCACAAACACTTTTCTCACAAACAAATCTTACCAACAAACACTGACAAACGTTCAAAGCAGAAGCAACTTGCTTTAGGAAGGGAACACAGGGAAATACTTTTGCAATAGAAGTGTGTTTGACTGGGGCTATTTAGACACAGGGCGATCCTCAAACTAAGTACGCTTGGCCTTTTACCTATCTCACTGATTGCGATGACCAAAGTTCTGCACATGCGCAGTGAGGTCCAGATTCGTGCGCGCATGCGCAGTACGGCCGGCCCTTCATTTGCATGGGGTCACGGCTCATTACAATGAAGCACGCCCACTTCATTCCCACTTGCCATAACCACGCCTTACGCATTGGAACTTAGGTTAAGGATGTCGCAATTTTGTGCGCAAATGCGCTGTGGATACGGTACTTACGACACCAACTTAGGGCGCCGTAACTTAAATGACATAAGTTAGATAATCCTAAATTTACACAGGTTTTTGGGAATCAGGCCCCCTGTACCCAAGTTATCAAGCCCATGGAATAAGTTGTCTGGTACATTCATACATGTCTGTTTTGCTTTGACACCATTTGATGACCACGTGTAATGCGTCTTAATCTTTGTTCGCCTCTACAGGGAACAATGCATGTGGTATATGCACAGAGGAAGTTTATTCACGTAGCACCTTGTAACCCTGATAAATGAGTCCCACTCACCCATTAGCTACGGATATCTATGGATACTTTTTAACCTTAAACATGTTTCCCCACTGAACACCAGTGTTAAGCAATGATGTAAGGGGCACTTGGCCAATGACAATTGTCATTGTTAGGACAATTTAACCACATAATCACCGCCTTATAGACAAAATATGTCTACAAGGCGGCTCCATGGACGTCCTCCCAGAAACGCGCTCCCCCTGGGGCGCACACACGGGAGTGTCCGTGACCGCCAGGTCCAGAGGACCCGGCGCATCACGGATCGCGGTAAATAGCCGCTGGTAGCGGCTGTTTACCACGTGAACGCTCCGACCAATGACGGAGCGATCACATGTAAACAAACCGGCATCATTTAATGATGCCGGTTCCTCCCTCCTCTCTCTGTACCGATCGGTACATAGAGAGGAGAGCGCGGGTGTCAGCAGCGCTGTGGGCTGGATCTGTGACTATTGCAGTCACAGATCCAGCCATCCCTGCTCAGCCATCCCTGCAATACCCTGCACAATACTCTTCAAAAAACCCTGCCCAATACTCTGCAATACCCCTGCGCAATATTCTGCAATACCCCCTGCGCAATACTCTGCAATACCCCCTGCGCAGTACTCTGCAATACCCCCTGCGCAGTACTCTGCAATACCCCCCGCGCAGTATTCTGCAATACCCCCTGCGCAGTATTCTGCAATACCCCCTGCGCAATACTCTGCAATACCCCCTGCGCAATACCCCCGCACAATACTCTACAATACCCCCTGCGCAGTACTCTGCAATACCCCCTGCACAATACTCTGCAATACCCCCTGCGCAATACTCTGCAATACCCCAGATCGGTACAGAGAGAGGAGAGCGCGGGTGTCAGCAGCGCTGTGGGCTGGATCTGTGACTATTGCAGTCACAGATCCAGCCATCCCTGCTCAGCCATCCCTGCAATACCCTGCGCAATACTCTGCAAAAAACCCTGCCCAATACTCTGCAATACCCCCTGCGCAGTACTCTGCAATACCCCCTGCGCAATACTCTGCAATACCCCCTGCACAATACTCTGCAATACCCCCGCACAATACTCTGCAATATCCCCCGCACAATACTCTGCAATACCCCCCGGACAATACTCTGCAATACCCCCGCACAATACTCTGCAATACCCCCGCACAATACTCTGCAATACCCCCGCACAATACTCTGCAATACCCCCGAACAATTTTCAGATATTAGCACCATAGCTTGTGGACGCTATAACTTTCACAGAGACCAAATAATATTCACCAATTTGCACTTATTTTTACCAAATATATGTATCAATATAAATTTTGGCCAAAATTTATGAAAAAAAATTACAAATTTATAACAGAAACAAAGAAAAATTCATTTTTTTACAGAATTTTCAGTCTTTTTTTAAAAAACCCAATGGTGATTAAATACCACCAAAAGAAAGCTCCATTTGTGGGGAAAAAAGGACAACAATTTCATTTGGGTACAGTGTTGTATGACTGAGTAATTGTCATTCAAAATGTGAGAGCACCGAAAGCTGAAAATTGGTCTGGTTATTAAGGGGGTTTAAGTGCCCAGTGGTCAAGTAGTTAACTGCTGACTACCACCAGTGCAAGGGGGTGCAAGGGGGTGCAAGGGGATGCTTCACCATTGACCACCACCTGGCAAGAGGACACTTCTCCATTGACCACTGCCAGTGTAAGGGGGTACTTTAATGCTAATCACAAACTGTTAAAAGGGGCCCTTCAATACTGATCACTGCCAGTATATGGTCTTGGTTCACCACTAACCTTCACCTGTTAAAGAGAGGAAGTCTTCATTGTCCTCTACCCATGTAAGATAAAGCTTCTTCACTCTTGTTAATACAGCAGACAATCTTCAGCACTGATTGCCAGTGTAAGGTAGTGTTTTACCATTGACTGCCAGTGAAGGAGCAATTCACCACTAACCGTTAGTTTAAAGGGCGGTGCTTCACCACTGACCACAAGTGTAAGGTTGAGATTCACCACTGACCGCCAATGTAAGGCGGTGCTTCACTACGGATATCCAATGTAAGGCAGCACCTCACCACTGACTGCCAGTGTAAAGGGGAACTTCACCACTAACTACCTATGTAAAGGAGCACTGTTTAACTTTATTCTTTTCAGGGTTTTTAATGTTTCATTTAATAAATTTGAGCTGTAATTTGTCTTGAAGACGTGGGCATTTCCTATGTCATAGAGCCTCTGATGTTTATCACTGAGACATAAAACTAACAAGAGTGCAAATGTAGCAGGGGCAAAACATGAGAGTGAGAAGAAGAGCAAGAAGATACTTTTTGGGCCAGTAAAAATGAGACCGTGTGAACTTGCTGGAAACAGACACGAGGCCACAACCCTGAGAAAAAAAATAGTAGCAAAAAAATATGTACAGTAGATCAGGGGCGTACCTAGAGAATTTGACCCCGGGACGGATCCTATATCTGGCACCCTCCACGTTAAAATGTAAAAACACCCCACTGTGCCCCCTGCATCCTTCAATATCTCTTTGTCACTATCACTACTGTGTACCCCCTCTCCACAACTGCACCTCTGGACCCCTTTACATTACACAGCACCCTGCACCACTGGACCCCTTTACATTACACAGCACCCTGCATCACTGGACCCCTTTACATTACACAGCACCCTGAACCACAGGTCCCATCCCCCTGTGTACACAAAAACACTGGAGGGGGAGGCAGCTTCACTCTTCTCGCTGTGCCTGTGTGACATCTGGCCCGGGACCACTCAGAAAGCCTGCGGCTGCGAGAGAAGGGGATGGTTGGTCAGGTGCAGTGGTGTCACCCCGCAACAGACCACCCCCGCCACCCTTAGCAACACCACGGCCAGCAGCTCGCCTCTCTCTCCCTGTTCTAACCTGCCTGTCACCGCGGCACTGTCATTGCTTCAGTCACGGAGGGCGGGCGCCCGCCTGACAACCCCCCAGTGTGTGATACCTAGGGCCCCCCACATGGTATGCCACTGCAGTAGATGTAGATTCTACATACAGCACCTATGCAAATATTACATAATTTATTGCACAGAAATAATACTCTTTCCCAAATTGCTGAAACTATTGTAGATTAGAAGGACATAGAAGGTATTATGTTTTATATTTACATTTCCATCTGCCTGCAAGCACAGTTTTACTGAAAATGTAAATTACGAAAATATTTTACTCAGTGAGTATACGATAACATCACTGGCTATCTTAGGAACCATCCAGAATTGGACCAATGATACAATATATACTTAGATAAACAAAAAACCCTCCCAGCCATTGCATAGGAAAGTTGTTATATATTTTCTTATCTGGTATTGGGGAAGAGGTTAGTGCAGACCTTACTTCTTTGCTGATGGTGTTTAATCTTGCAGTACAGCACTTGTGCCGATCTTAGGATGGGTATGGACCATAGAGAACAGTGACCCAGTCTAGAAGGTGGCAATTGACATTGCTAGTTGTTTTTGTTTTCAAAATGAAATATTGTTTAGGGGCATATACATGTCAAAGTTCTAGAACTGTAAGATTGGCAAGGATCGAGCTACACAACAGTTGAGAACATTGTTGTGTTATTGTAATTCAGATATAAATTGACAAGTCAGGAAGTCAGAGATATTGCATAATATTATCATAATTTTAAGGCTGTTGCATTAAAATAAGACATTGAGAGGAATCTATTTGAGCATTTAATATTTAAAGCCAAAATCTTTTAGCATGGGTTTGGCCTTTCACAGCACTTGTGCCACGTACACACGATCAGAATTTCCATCAGGAAAAGTTTGATGTGAGCTTTTGGTCGTAAATTCCGACCGTGTGAATTGCCCCATCTGACTTTTTCTGTAGGAATTTTCAACAGCAAAAAATTGAGAGCTGGTACTCAATTTTTCCGATGGGAAAAGTTATTGTTGGAAATTCCAATCGTCTGTATGCAATTTCGATGCACAAAAAAACACCCACTCTTGAAATCAATTTGGCGCATGCTCTGAATCATTGAACTTTATTTTTCTCAGCTCGTTGTAGTGTTGTACATCACCGCGTTCTTGACGGTCGGAATTTCAGACAACATTTGTGTGACCGTGTGTATGCAACACAAGTTTGAGCCAAAATTCCATTGGAAATAAATATGTGGTTTTCTTGTCGGAATTTCGGATTGTGTGTACCTTGGCATTATAGTATATTAACACTGTACAATCTCTCAAAAATAATACAATTTAACCTAAACTAGCAAAGGAATCCCTACTAAACCAAAACTGTATATACTTGAGTGTAAGCCGACCCGAATATAAGCAGAGGCACCTAATTTTACCACAAAAAAATGGGAAAACGTATTGACTCGAGTGTAAGCCAAGGGTGTCCATCTGCATGCCTCACTGTGCCTCACTTTGCCTCACTGTGTCCATGTGCATGCCTCACTGTGTCCATGCCTCACTGTGCCCATGCCTCACTGTGCCCATGCCTCACTGTGTCCATGACTAGACTGACATTTAACATGGGAGTCTCTGGAAGGAGCTTTAAAAAATCGGTGCTCCCCAGCCATAGGTTCTCCAGACAACAAACTTTGCTTGTAGAGGAGAAATGTGGCTACATGGCCAGTACCGGGTCCCCAAATTTACCAGAGAAATGACCGTTTAACATGGGAGTCTATGGAAGGGGTGCCTGGCTTTGAAAAATCGGTGGTCCCTGGCCGTAGGTTTCCCGGACAACAAACCTTGCACACTTATACTCGAGTATATACGGTATTTTTCCAAAACTCAGCAGCATTACATTTTAAACATATTTATTTTTAATCATAGTATGAACACATGGGGGTCGAGTTACCTTGTCAAAGCTTAATTGAACAAGCTGAAGTTATAGGCCGATTGGCTACCATGCACATCTGCACCAGATTTTGCACTCTCCAGTTTTAGTAAATCAACCCTATGGCACCCACAGATATGTGGCTGTCATTAATATTTAAATGCTAATGTTAATATTGTGATGCTAGGCTACTAAGGGGAAGTGTAACATTGCATAAAATTGAAAAAACTCTCCCATGTTTACATAAAAACCCAATCCGATGGCATATTAAAAATAACGCAATGTAATTCATGAAGGGTATCAGACAAAAGTGTCCTTGTGAATTTCATCAGGACAAATTGCTGAATACTTTCCATAAGATTCCCAATGAAGGGAACATGGTATGAGTATAACAATGTCTTGTTATACAGTATGCGCATCAGTTGTTAGGTGCTGCTGAAATTACCACCAAAACCCTATCATACTATTTGAAATTTACTTTTGAATTCCATGTAACTTTTTTTACTAAAATCTTTAACTTTCTTTTATACTCAAAAATGACATATGTACTTTGCAAGGCATGTCTGTGCAAAGGGTCCCAACTCCCTTTTACTGACCCTTCATAAACTAACCAGTGCTTCTCTCCATAACACCCAGCAGTTCCAGGAGGATCATGTAACCTCATCTCCTGTGACAGTACTTGGATTTACCAGCGGATCACTAGGCCTCGGAGCTGTCACAAACCTGGGGGATTATGGGTAAAATGGGGGTTATTTACGAAAGGCTAATCCACTTTGCACTTCAAGTGCACTTGGAAGTGCAGTCGCTGTAGATCCGAGGGGGACATGCAAGGAAAATAAAAAACAGCATTTTAGCTTGCATATGATTGGATGATAAAATCAGCAGAGCTTCCCCTCATTTCAGATCTTCCCCTCAGATCTACAGAGACTGCACTTCCAAGTGCACTTGTAGTGCAATGTGGATTTGCCTTTCGTAAATAACCCACAATGTCTCTTAAGCATTAATATATTAATTAATCTAATAATTTATACGCCTACATTTAGTCTGAAATAAAAAAAAATCAGCACAAGGGACATTACTAGCAGTCAAGGATGTGTTTTATGTGCTGCTCGCTCCTGCATTAGTAGAAATCTTCCTATTCTGATAATCCTCCAATGTGGTGGGAGATAATAAAGCTGAGGGAGCTGTGATAGGCACTTATCAAGTGTTCCCTGACTATGCCCATCCTTTCTGCCCACCTCCCCCATTCTTAGAGGTTGCACTATATCTTTTATAAATGAAGCAGGATCTATAAATTGAGGATGGATGGATGAAGGAAAAGTTCAATCCCTCCATTCATTGAAGCTAGAGTACATCTTCTATGAATAGAGAAGGTGGTTGGTAAGGTCAGGGGCATAATTGGGCACTCTTGATGAGTGACTGCCACAGGTCTATTGCCTCTATTAATCCTGCCACACTGGAAGATTATGGCTCTAGAGTTGGGGGAAGTTTTCTACTAACGCAGGAGCCAGCGGCACAAGTGACATATCCTATTAACTGTAAGTATTATCTCTTGCTGAGTTTTGCTTTATGTGGCCATTTTGTAGGTACAATTACCGATCATGTTGCACACAAATACTGTATTTGCTGGCGTATAAGACTACCTTTTACACTTAAAAAAACTGGCCAAAAAGCAGGGGTCGTCTAATACGCCAGGTCAGCAGCTTGGATGCCTGCTGGATGTGCAGCAATACTCTATGTAGCTTCGGCTACATACAGTATATACCGCTTAGCCAATCCCGGTGAGAGACGTATTCAAATGAATACAGAGCCTGCTCGGATTGGAGAAACAACCTCTGCCAATCCGAGCAGGCTACATACAGTAGCCTGCTCGGATTGGCTTTGAGAGTCAGAGAGGCGTGGGCTGATGATGTTACAGCCTCTGCCAATCCAAGCAGGCTTTGTATTCATTAATAGAATACTTTGCTCGCCGTGATTGGCTCCAGCTCCAGCAAGAATGAAGAAGAATATATAGCTTCAGAAGGAAGAAATATGAAGCATCGGAAGCCACGGAAGGACTTATATGGAGAGTACAGGCAAAAAATCGTAAAAAAAATCAAAATTAGGGGGTCGTCTTATACGCCCGGTCGCCTTATACACCAGCAAATACAGTATGTCTCATATTTACCACCTTGTGTGTAGAAAAAAATGGATGGTAAGATTGTGATGGCTAAGCACATACAGGTAAATGTATATGCTGGAACCTAAGTGAGTGTGACCAATCCGCAACTAGTTTACCACAGGCATCCAGATGGCATACATTGCTGAACCAAGCAGTACTGCAACTGTATAACACTTTAATAAATAAACATAGGGCAATCACCAAGACCATCTGCAGCAATCTTACACATGCTTCTAATGTATGGATTCACATTTCTGACCAATCTGCTGCAAGCATCACAGAATTCTGACAAGTCGCTCTTAACTTGCATTTGTTATACAATACCCCAAATGAATATGCAATGAAGCAGCCTGGCAGTGCTTTATGTTTCAATGTCAGAAAAGCAAGCAGTCACATCTGCATATTTGATGTGATATAAATATTAAACAAATCAAACGCACCATTGTTTAAAATGTTGAGTATTTACTTCTTCAATCCTCTATGCAGAGTACAAACAGCACATCAAAGTTTCATGGGTCATATCACTCAACTGCTTTTAAAGCTAGCATGCTATATTCTGCCAGAGCGTTCCTCATGAAACACATGTGCCGCATACTTCCATGGATGTATTATTCATGCTATATCCTTGTTAATGCGGCAGTGGTTAAAAATATGATACTTTGAAGTTCAAGATATTAAGAATACATCCCAACAGCCAGTCACTTAAAAGTACATCCATATCATTCCACAGAGCATGACATGTTAATCTGGGCCTTAACTACTAAGTAAAAGCACCTGAGGATGGTGTCACTGCACTTCTCGAGACAGCAGGATAAAGAGTCTACAACACTAGGATATACATCAAACTAATATTTAACCAGAATAAATAATAGGGGTCCAGTCTCTAAATAAAGACTGCTACGTCTATTTTAATTCAAACTAAATTAGTTGTACAAGAAAAGACATTAATTTTCAGGTTTAATATTAAAACCATAATTACGGTACACTCCTTTTTACAATAAATCTGAATCTTCAGTAATTTTTTAAAGAATCATTAATCTCATCTTGGATGAAAGCCAGTAAATGTATGTGAAATTTGCTATGTGTAATAGTACACACAGAATTAAAAGAGGTTTTGTTAAATGCATGGACTGTATGTCTTCAGCTGTTCACAATTGTACTACTGCAAAAGCTTTCCAGACCTCCATAACAGCAGCCAAGCAAATGGTTCAGATTCTTCCCATGGCTTCATAACTCCTAAACAAGGGGGACATACAGTATATAACTGTTTTAAACCTTATTTCAGAATTCAAAAATAAGGTGTTAGACTTTGTTGTCCAACACCCACAATTTACCAAAATTTTAAAACAGCATCATATATTCTTGGATTGCCACCACTATAAGGAACACAGAATTTAAGTCACAGGTTTTGGTCTAGACTTATTTTGCATGTATGCCATGATAATCCTGAAGATTTAAAAATACACATTATCAAAGACACAGTGGCAAAAAACATGGGCCGGGATTCAGAAAGGACTTACGACGACGTATCTCCAGATACGCCGTCGTAAGTCAAAATGTGCGCCGTCGTATGTATACGCTTATTCAGGAAAGCAGATACGCCTGAATTTTGCCAAGATACGACCGACGTAAGTCTCCTACGCCGTCGTATTTTGGGTGCATATTTACGCTGGCCACTAGGGGCGCTTCCGTTGATTTAGGCGTTGAATATGTAAATGAGCTAGATACGCCGATTCACGAACGTACTTGCGCCCGTTGCAGTAAGCTATGCCGTTTACGTAAGGCGTACGTCCAACGTAAGTTTACCCCTCATAAAGCAGGGGTAAGTCATGTTAAGGTGTGGACGTCGGAAACGTCGTATTTTACGTAGTTTACGTAAGTCGTACGTGAATGGGGCTGGGCGTAGGTTACGTTCACGTCGCATGAATGGAGCCGGCGTATCTTAGGGAGTAAATTCGACGTGACTCTGAGCATGCGCGCGCAAGCGCCGTTCGTTCGGCCATGCATTTACATGGGGTCACGCTTCATTATAATACAACACGCCCACTGCCTTGCTACTTTGAATTACGCAGGCTTACGCCGGCCCATTTACATTACGCCGGCGTAAATATGGGAGCAAGTGCTTTGTGAATACTCAGCTTGCCTCTCAATGTTATGTCGGCATAGCGCATATGAGATGCGCTACGCTAATCTAAAGATGCGCCGATCTCTCTGAATCCCGGCCATGTTATTTAGAAGCCAGACCGGCTTAAAAATTACCAATCACTTTTCCATTTTGTATTGCCAGGACCTGAGATTTTTTAGTAATTAGAATTATGGAGTTAAAGCTGGTATATATGGTATTGTTAAATGTTTTTCATTCATTAGAATTCCTTAATTTATAATGGAAGATTAAATTGAGACATATCATTCAAGCACAAGTATTAATGATGCTGCTGAATAAAGTCAGCCATACTACATTATAGCTCCTGCAGACACTTATTGAAATGGCACCTAGAATTTTTAAAGCATTTAGGAGCTTTTAACTAATCAGTGAATGTCTCAAAATGAATAATATGATTGATCTGCTTTGAATACGAAGCTAAACCTGGATTTTTTTTATGAATAATAACCAGTTACCCATTTGCCCTGTATCAAACATCAATCTTTTTTTGGAAATCTCAATTAGCTAGTGCAAGACTGAAAGCCCAAAGGATCTTTTCACTAAAACTGTTCTACAGAACCCCTCCCTCTAACCCACTACCTCTTACTAATTACTGACATGAAAAAAAAAGAAATTCCCCATTTACTCACCTAAATCCAAGGTTAGGTGACATTCTTGCCCCAACTCTTCTGTTTACAATAGGTGGGCACATTATATGAGTGTCCACATCACTGGCTGCGTGATGTGGAAACTTTAATTTGGTTATCCAGTAAATGGTCTTCTCAGGATCAAGCAGATGAGTTCTGAGTGATGATGTAAGAAAGGGGAAACCATCAGGGACATATTGGTACCTTGCAACATATGTGACATATTGGTCCCTTGCAACCAGAAATGGTGCTGACGAGGGACCTGAACAGTGGACTTAGTTGAGTATAACTATGAGTAGGAAAGAAAAACATCTGAATAGATCAAATGTAAGCACAGATGGACTTTACTGCTGAACTCCTTGAAAAAAAAAAAAAAAACATATGTATTTGCAGTCCCTCTCCCCACTGCTTTGGTTAACTACTCGTTTTGCCTAAGAAGCTATGATAAGTGTGAAAATACTTACATTATTTCTTACTCCCCTGATAGCTACCATTATCCTCTTTTCTCCAACTCTCAAATATGTGGTGGGCCCTTGGTGTCCTGTAGTACACTGCTGGTCCTGCTCTGTATGGAATTATGTCAGAGGGCAAAAAGGTATACAACAATGCAGAACAATGTATTGCAGAAATGAGCTGAAGTGCAAGGTGTGAAGGTCCTCCTTAAAGCTTAACTCCACTATTCAGCCCAAAGGGCTTGGTACGGAATGGGAGGGACCCCCACATGTTTTTTTTTCTCCAGATTTTTCTATTGCCGGCAACATTTTTTTTTCATTTAGACAGCAGGGAAGTCTGTTAAAGCTGATGACTTATCTGTTGTTAAGGACGCAGCGGCCAGCTTCCCGGCCCACTTCTTAACAACAGATATTCACTGTGCCCTGATTGGGCAAAGTCTTGCACCTGATTAGCGGTGAGGTGCATTGCTTTAGCCAATCAGAGCTTAGAATGCACTGTGTAGTAGCAAATTCAGGTGTTCACAGAACGGGTGAACTGGCAATGTTTGGACTGAACTTATGCTCGGTCCAAACTGCTCACCCAACAGTATAGAAAAGTGACCTCAGAAAATAACCAAGTAGTCTGTCGAGTTTGCTTTTTTTTGTTTCTGTTTTAACTTAATTTACACTTGTTTTTGTTTGTTTTGTTTTTGTTAGCTTTTTTTGTCTGAGTATAGATCTATGTTTGTCCCAAGAATGTTTAAAGCCACTTACTGCTGACTGACTCACTACCTTCAATTAAAGTCTACTCAAAGCATCAACTACCCTTTCAGTAAAATAATACTTTCTAAAACTAGTTTTGACCTTTTCTCCTGTTCATTTGATGTCATGTCCCTGTGTTCTTAATCTTGGTTTCATATTAAAAAAATTGCCCTCTTGAACCATTGAACCTAATTCACACCCTCAATGTATTTAAAGGTTTCAATTGTGACTCCCCTTTCCCTTCTTTTCTCCAGACAGTACATATTAGGTTCCCAAAGTCTCTCCAGATATGTTTTGTCCCTCAGACCTTGCAGCATTTTTGTTACCTATCTCTGGACGTATTCTATCTTATCAATATCTTTTTCTAAGTATTATGTCGAAAACATATTAAAATAAGTAAATACAGATACATGTTAGTTCTTATTCCAGCACTCTATGCAAACGCCAAAAGAAATAAATCCGACTACCTACATGGATTCATATGGCATTACTTATCAGACAGTAAAATAATATTTACCATAAAGCTGTACCTGTGAGATGACATAGAAAAAAAAGGATTTATGTTACAAATGAAATATTCTGTCTACTGCAGACACAGGGTTTGGTGTATGAAAAACAAATGGGTTTTTAACTTGGCAAAGTGAATTTTTCCTTACCTCAGTAAATGTTGTGAAGATCTGCTGATTTCCATCATCCAATTATGTGCAAGGAAAATTTTTTTTTTTTTTTTTTCAAATTTTCTTTGTGTGTGATTGGGTGCACTTTGCAACAGGAGTTTTTACCACATTCACTAAGCCAAGTAGAAGTTCTCTTGCAAAGTCAAAATTCCTTGGCAAAGTGAACATGCTCTACTCTTTTAGTAAACCAACCCCATACTGTAAGGTCTAATATAAAGTGATTAAAAAAATTGGGTACAGTGTTGCATAACTGAAAAATTGTCAGTCAAACTATCACAGCAGTGAAATCTAAAAAAATGGCCTGGTAACTAAGGCCGCGTACACACGATCGGTTAAACCAATGAGAACGGTCTGATGGACCGTTTTCATCGGTCCAAACCGATCGTGTGTGGGCCCCATCGGTTATTTATCCATAGGTTAAAAAAAAAAATCTTGTTTTAAATTTAACCACGCATGCTCAGAATCAAGTCGACGCATGCTTGGAAGTATTGAACTTCGTTTTTTTCAGCACGTCGTTGTGTTTTACGTCACCGCGTTCTGACACGATCGGTTTTTTAACTGATGGTGTGTAGGCACGACTGACCATCAGTCAGCTTCATCGGTTAACCGATCGTGTGTACAGGGCTTAAGGGGTATTACAGGCTGGTACTCAAGTGATAATCCTCTGTCAGGGGTGGGGGTGTCACCAGGACAGACAGATACCAATAAACGATTGTCTGTAGTTTTGTTTTTGTATGCATCCATGCTTGAAAGATTTCCCCTCACTTCCTGTCAGGAGAGGAAGTGAGAGAAAATCTCCCCAATAGGGATACTGATGGCAATAAAGTAACACAAAAAATCCCTTTTCATCAGTTTTAGAGATCAACCCCAATCCCATGCACAATAAAGGAGCGTACAATTAAATTGTAGTATCCAAATGTCCTAAAAAAGTTCTCCCAGTCATGTTAATACAAACATAAAAAGCATGTTGTCTGGAAAAGAAGATGTTTAATGCTTACCTGTCTCACAGCCTGTACAATCCTGCTAATCTGTGTTCATGAAATACCACATGCAAAATTTTCTTCTACGTCCAGCACACTTCAGAGTATGTTGGATGCTTGGTCTGCCACTGCGCATTCTCTTTTTTACCACCAGCCTCCATGCCCTGTAATAGCGTGAGGGCTGGCGGAAGAAACCACAAAGTGCAGTGGGGGGACAGGCATTCAACATACTTAGAGGTGAGCTGGGTGCAGTGGAAACTTCAGCTCACAGTGTCTCGTGAATTCAGAGGAGCACATACATATCTGGCTGTTCCTAGATGAAATGGAGAATCACTGTAGAATCTGCTGCTACTACAGTGATCCTTGCTATCTTCTGGGTCCTGTGCTAAGTGGTCACGCTCTCAACTATTGTCTATTTCCATCAATTTTGAACTATTTGGAATAAAGAAAATAAAACCAATTTTGAACACAAAGAAGGAAGAGAAATCGGATACACTAAAAATTATTTTTCTATTAGCGGTGTGAACTACTATACAGCAGTTCGACATCTCTATTTTCCACATGTAACTAAGCCCAATGTATCTTATCTGGGTGTGTTAATGTAATTTTTGTGTATAATTCTTACTAGATATCTCTGAAAACCATGACAATCTGAGGGCCGATAAGGGGAGGATCAGTTGTTATGAAGTATATCAAAATCCATAATTAAGAACAGACTGTATGACATATTTCATTGGGTCTCATTCTAGGAGTGGTTATTGAGAAAGTAGTTGAAATGCAATTTAAAATGAATGTGTCCAATAATGAAATCTATGACAGATTTGGGTCCTGTTTCGAGAAACAACATACCACAGAACAGTTATGGTTGTGTGCCAAGTCATCTTTTGCTGACAAGACACTAAGATTGCTCAAGATTTGTACTTCTGAACCTCTCTGCAGAAAGCTGAAAGACCATATACTATAATTTGATTGTCTCCTATAAACACGTATTGACTAAAATGCAAGTTGTTTAAAAAAATTAAAATAAAGGTTTTACACTTTTTTTATATGTTTGACCTTGTAAATATTAAAGTTCTTTTGTCTATTGTAAAGTGCAGCCTTCACTTCTTTATATATATTTATTGTTTTATGTTTTTATTGTATTGTTGTAATGACAAAAGCAGGGTTTTGCGCTATTTTGGTTCTAGTGACTCCGTTTTTTTTTTAGTGTGATGGCTTTTCATTACCATTCGTGTTTTTGCAAAATGCAAGTTACACCCTCTTTTTTAAAACCACTATAAAATTATCTAAATTTTTTGGAACGCTAGAATATTAAATTCTCCATTATTAATCTAAGTTTTTTTGAAGGTCCAGGCATACAATTCATAACCATTATAATAGAGAAACAAGTTTTAGGAGATATAGAATAATATATATTTTTAACCCCATTACAATTAATAGAGTATCAAATAAAGATATTTATTATCACATGGCTGTAGATCAGTGGTTCTCAACCTTTCTAGTGCCGTGACCCCTTGATAAAAGTTGTGGGGACCCCTTACAGTAAAATTATTTTTGTAACGTGGGTTGTCAGCACCCAAGGCAAGACAAGTAATTTGCGCCCCTTCCACTCGTACAATGTTAAAACCCCTTATGGTACATTTTAGGATGTGCCACTCTTCCTCTTTGTTCTCCTTTCTTTCCATGTTATCTCTATGCCAGTTTCTTGCCCCCCCATCCACCCCTCTCTCTAGCTGTCTTTCGTGTTCTTTCTATTATTCTTTCTCTCCCTTTTTCTTTGTTCCTCCCCCTCTTTTCCTCTCCCGTCCATGTATTCTCAATTTCTATTCCTTCTATTACTTCTTGGTGGGGGGAATAAGTGGCCGTGCTGGTGGGGAGTTGGGGATGAGTGGCAGTGCTGGTGTTGGGAAATGGGATGAGTGGCAGTTTTGGCGGAGTTCTATTCATCCAACTTAGGTGCTCTTGATCAAGGTCATCTGCTGATCTTAGAACTGTAGTGGGGACTTTTATTGGCAACTATAATCACAGGTAGTGTTGCTCGCTGTGTCTCCAGCGTCACTGTGTCTCCGACTTTGTGGTGTCTCGCATTAGTGACACCCATGCCAAAATCAGGAGATAGGGTCTCCTTCAGCCCATCCCACTTCACATTCCTCACCAGTCAGCTGACCGCTAGTCTCTGCCCCCTAGCCATGCCATGAACTGAATGGGCAGCTGCAAAGAGGCCGAGAAAAGGCTGGGAGAGTGCTGCGGGTTTCAGGAACAGCCCAGGATTTGGTGACCCCTGGCAAATCATCATTCGACCCCCGAGGGGGTCCCGACGCCCAGGTTGAGAATCACTGCTGTTGATGGAAGATACCAGGTATGGAAGAAAAAAAGGAAAATATGGCAGCTGTAGTGATGGAGTTGCAGTGAATAGTGTGCCGAAGGATGGAAAATTATATACTCCCATGTACTTAAAGTACATTTTAATAATGTGCTGTTGCCTATGGTGCACAGCCCACCAAATTTATAGGACATCTAAATGGCTAATAATATTATAGATAATTGGTGCATTGCTACACCATTTCCAGATAGCATAATACCTTTTGTGATATAACTAACTTTTTAATAGGGCTGCGGTTGTTCTGACTTTTTATTGCATGCATATTAAATTACTTTAAAATAAATTCTCATCTGGTTTTGTCTGGATTGTGTTACTCTTAAAATGTGTTGAGTCCTTAAAAAACGCACTTGGACAATGTAGCAAAAGATAACTACTGTCATCTGTTTTTACGCAATTAGAACACATTATAAAAGGACAGCCATAATCAAGTCACATTTAAAAGTTGAAGAATCTTGAATACAGTTGAGATCTGTAATTAATTATATTATAATTTGTGCAATTATTTCATTTTTATGATGATCCTCAACTTTAATAGATCAGTTTCTCCATAGAGCTTTTATCTTAAGCCTTTAGTCATTATATTTTCTTTTTTTTACTTTCAAAAACAATAAAGAAAATAATTAAATATATAAATATACGTGTGTTATGACTGTTTTAGGGCCACAATGTAATTTTTTTTAACTTTTATATGAATTTTCACATTTTATTTTACTTAACTTTACTTTACATTTTAGGCATGTATTTCATTATTGCTTCAATACTTTTTTCAAAGCAGTATATTTGAATGATCCTGTACATACCTAAAATAGAATTCCTTTTACTATTTAAAGCCTTCTTTTCTGTCCTGAAAATTTTCTGTACTGAAAATTTTTGTTTTACATTTTTTTTTTTCGGTTTTCTGAAAAAAAAAAATTAGCAGATTCCTCCATTCAAACATGGTGGATGAAGGAATCGGAATCCTCCCGCTGTGCTCTTGTATTCCGACATCGGGTCCTCCTCTGCTGTCAAAATAACTTGATCAGTGCTGCAGCTGATTGACTGCAGCAGCTAATGAAAAGTTTTACATACACAGATTGCGTAGGTCTAATTGTGAATGGTTTTCTTTAAGTATAGTCAGAAAATTATAAAAAAAAAAAAATCATTTTTAGAATTAGGGCAAAACATGCTGACGCACTCAGGGATTTATCTAAGACAATGAGGTTTGCATAGTGCATCTATATGCGATATGCAAAGGTATGTAAATGGATTTCTAACTAGATTAAAAGGTCAAGTGATCTTTCTTGGAACAACTGACCTTACCCCCCACTACTGCTTACATATGTACTCATACATTCCTGAACTTCAGTTAATAGATCCCATATTTCCTATCACACAGTCTAGTTTTAACCAGCACATATTTGCTAGCATGCCAAATTTTTCACAGAATACAACGGTGTATGATATCGTATTTTAAATGTGCGATTGAAACCAGTGAGCTATATCACAGCCCAAACATGTCTATAACAGAGACTGAATGAATTTCAGCAGACTGACAACCCCAGAAAATACAAGAGGATTATAACTACATTGACTTAGGAAACTGAATCCCTATAATCCTCCAACATTAACTATTTCTGTAAAGAAAACTTTTTCAAGAAAACTATTTTTGAAAACGATGATTTCAAATATTTAATTAGTATTCAAAAAATCTGTAATGAAGTCTGGTCTGCAAGAGCATCTAGCCAGAATTATGGACTGGAACTGTCACAGGGGGCAGAAGGATTGGGTTACACTGGAGGAAGCATCTTCCACATTACACCTTAGATTCCTACCTTGGATTCCATAGGGGAAACTTCCACAGAGTTTGCAGCAGCATCCCTTGGTGGGGTCCACGCTTAGAGCGTTTCATACGATGATGAATCATCATAAACTGTCCTCATGTCCCGGTCTGCTTAGCCCAATCATTCGCAATCCGGATTTCCTGCCCGGGATGGACCTGCACTTTTCTGCACCCACTGACCAATCGATGCCCCTCTTAATGATACATTGAGCAGAGGCTGACACCTTAAAATCCTTTGATTCCCTAAAACGAGATGTAAACCCCCAGAGCTCTCTTTCATTTTGGACCTACCGCCAGCTGCATAACTACACACAGGTTTCCCTGATTAAAAAACTGTTTTTTAGACCGATAACTCCCTTTGAACAAACTTGCCTGGCTGGAGCTCCGGTCTCGAGATCTACTTCTCTTACGTACTCCTGGCTCCAACTAGACAGCGGGGGATAACTTCCGGAATACGAACACAATGGGAAAAGGCGCTCAAAATAAGCTTTACTAATAAGCAATAGAAACGTGCCTGCATTTTTGCTCATAAGTGTTCGATCGGCACGAGATTGGAGGAGATGTCGTATAAGCTTTTAACACAATGGTATGCCACTCCGGATAAAATAAAAAAATGGTACCCGCTGACATCGGATTCTTGCTGGAGATGTGAGCAAGACCAGGGCACCATTGTGCATGTTTGGTGGGAGTGTTCCCGTTTGAGACCTTTCTGGGATAAGGACTGATCAAAGCCATTACGGATACTACAATTTCTCTTACACCTGCATGTTGTTTGCTCCATATCGCGGACTGCTCCATGCAGCATTTTAAAAAATCACTGACTAGATATCTCCTGAATGGAGCGAAAGTCTTGGTTCCCAGACACTGGAAATCAAAAGATATTCCTTCCATCCCTGAATGGTTTAGCTCCATAGAAAACATTTACCAAATGGAAGAAACTGTTGCCATTGCAAGGGAATCGTCGTAAAAATGTAATCAGACATGGTCACCCTGGGTGGCGTTCAGGCGGCCTGATCAGTACTCACAATTAGACATGGGATGAGAGTGCTGTTTTGGCTTTGATCGTTTTTTTCTTTACACTCGTTGGTGAGTTGAGATCTCAGTTTGTTCACCACAGTATCTTTTCCTCCTTTTTTTTTTTCTTTCTCCTCCTTTTTTTTCCTTCCTCCTTTAGTATTAGCTAGTATTGGGTAATATCCTAGGTGGTGATGTTTTCCCTTTGCTTTATTTTGATATAAGACATAAAAGTTGCTTACTGTCAGATATACTTTGATTATGTGTTTTGAGTGGTACTTAGGTACCCTGGTTGTATTTTGTATTCTGATTTTCTTTCTCTAATAAAAAAAAATCGTTTAGTCTGCAAGAGCTTTTGTGTTTTGATTTTGATAACTATAAAGCATAGTTGATGAATTTGAAATGCAATTTTTTTTATTTAAAACTTGATTGTAATGAGCGGTGTGCACTTGCATTGCACAGTTTTTATTCCTACACATAATTGAATACACCTGAAATGCATCCCAAATCGACCTGTCCTTAAACTCCTAAACTGATGATAGATTGACCTTAGAATGATCTTACACTGATCTGAAAAGCAAGATATTATTGTGTGTTTGAGTTGCTTTGGAACCTGAAGCACACTCATTTGTAAAAAAAAATTCACACAGTTTGGGGATTTATGGTGTTTTTTTAAGATCTTTCTTTTATTTTCACCTGGTGATCTTGTCAGTAACACACCTCTTGTTTTAAAGTGGCTACAATCATTTCTTCACTGTATCAATGAAAGAGCAGCTTGGCACTCGTGGACAGCAGTATTGTCAACCTGTGGTGAGGGTAGTATTGGGTGAACTGTCAGATTTTAAAGGGCTGGCAGATTAGGAATGATTTACATAGGTGTCTAACAAGCTAAAGACTTAGGACTCGTACACACGACCGAGGATCTCGACGGGCGAAACACATCGTTTTGCTCGTCGAGTTCCTTGTTAGGCTGTCAAGGAACTCGACAAGCCAATTTTCTCCATTCCCGTCGAGGAAATAGAGAACATGCTCTCTTTTTGGCTCGTCGAGTTCCTCGACAGTTTCCTCGTTGAAAAATGTACACACGACCGGTTTCCTCGGCAAAAAAAAAACAGCACGTTTTCTGCTGGTTATTTCCCGAGAAACTCGGTCGTGTGTACAAGGCCTAACAGCATTCACGTACAGAAACAGAAAAATAAAAAACACACAAAGATTTCTACACATCCTAAAGAGTTCAACTACAAAAAGGATTTATTGCTTAAAAGGCTATACACAAAAAAGTTATTAGCACAAAAACCCAGATCCCCCTATATATACCAAAAGAAGATTCCCTATGTAACAAGGGAGGCAGAGTTTTTTTTTATTTTCTATTTTCCGGGTATGGGCGGCATGATTGACGATGGATGTACATCACGGGCACTTTTTTTCCTCTTTTTAAAAAAAGGAATTGTTAAAAACGGTCTCTTGTGGTTTTTACTTTTTGACACTATTTTTGATCAATAGGTAGGGGTACAATGTACTAGATACCCATTCACATGGGGGGGGGCGGGATCTGGGGGCCCCCTTGTTAAAGGCGGCTTCCAGATTTCAATAAGCCCCCATCCTCAGACTTCCAACAACCACCAGCCAGGTTTGTCGGGAAGAGGGCCTTGTCCCCATCAACATGGGGACAAGGTGCTTTGGGGTGGGAGGGCTGCAGAGCCCCTCCTGCCCCAAAGCATTCACTTACCCCACATTGAGGGTATGTTGTCTGGTATGGTTTAGGAGGGGGGCTGTTCGCTCTTCCCCCCATCCTGACCTGCCGGGCTGCATGCTCGGATAAGGGTCTGGTATGGATTTTGGGGGGGATCCCACGGCAAATTGTTTCATAGATTCTTCATCTATATTGCCAGGAGTCGGCAATACATTACAGACATGAGCAAGTTTAAATGACATTTTTTCCTTTAGAAATTTCATTATTGCTGTGGCATGTTCTACACATCGCACATATGTGCCACTTTACAGGCAGACAAAGGGGACCCCCAGGCACGATATTTAAAGAATAATTTAATTTTTACTGTTTCACTTTAAGCATCATTAACCACTTCCATACCGGGCACTTACGCACCTTCCTGCCCAAGCCAATTTTCAGCTTTCAGCGCTGTCGCACTTTGAATGACAAATGCGCGGTCATGCTACACTGTACCCAAAATTTTTTTATGATTTTGTTCCCACAAATAGAGCTTTCTTTTGGTTATATTTAATCACCTCGGCAATTTTTATTTTTTTGCGCAACAACTAAAAAAAGACCGAAAATTTAAAAAAAAATAACGTTTTCATTTCTTTCTGTATTTTTTTGTAAATAAGTAAGTTTTCTTCCTCGATTACGGGCACTGATATGGCGGCACTGATGGGCACCGATCAGGTGGCACTGATGGACACTGATAGGCGGCACTGATGGGCGGTGCTGGTATGCGGCACTGATGGGCACTCATAGGCGGCACTGATGGGTACTCATAGGCGGCACTGATGGGCACTCATGGGTGGCACTTATGGGTGGCACTGATGGGTACTTATGGGTGGCACAGATGGGCACTGATAGGTGGGCACTGGGCATGGATAGGCACTGATGGACACTGAGGGGTGGCATTGATGGCATTGCTGGGCATCACTTTTTTAATCCCATATTATGGCCAGTCAGTGCCCATGTTGCCAGTCAGTGCCCATTTCTGGGCACTGATTGGCATCTATTCTCATTTTTTTTTATTGCCCCCCTTCCCTGGTGGTCCAGTTCGGGCATCCAAGGGGGGACTGTGCTGATAAACAATCAGCACAAACCCCCCCTGTCCTCTACTCGCGTCTGTTAGTGATCAACGGGTCTTCCTGTTTACATTATGATCAGCCATGATTGGACACGGCTGATCACGTGGTAAAGAGCCTCCGCCAGAGGCTCTTTACCGAGATCGGAGATGCAGGGTGTCAGACTGACACCCCGCATCAACGATCGCCGCGCTGCTCGCCCCCACGCGCCGGCATGTAATCCTGCAGGACGTCAATAGACGTCCAGTCAGGATTTCAGAACCACTTCCCGGACATCAATTTACTATTGACTGGGCGGGAAGTGGTTAAAGTCACTGTTCCTGAAAAAAAACCAATTGTTTTAAGAACTTTTTTTTGCATCGATACATGTGCCCTAGGGCAGTACCCAGGTCCCCATACAATTTTTTATGGTAATAACTTGCATACAAACCTTTAAAATGAGGACTTTTGATTTTTTATGTTCGTGTCCCATAGACTTTAATAGGGTTTGCATGTTCGCTGGAACTATTTGCCTGTTTGAGGTGTTCTGGGGCAAACTGAACTGAGGGGTGTTCGGCCCATCCCTAAGTTCCAATGATAAATGTCCAGCCCAATATCAGCATCCATGTATGCACAGCGGAAGAAATACCCACAATAGTCTAAATCCACAAACGATTTTTAAACAAAAACTCATAAAATCACTCACATTTAAATGTATAACAAAAGCAGCTCACTGTGTACAAAACCAACATGGGTCCTGATCAGCTGACATGCATAATGACGTCACTGCATCCTGGCTCAACCTTATGCAAAGGCTGATGTGCTTGTGGATCAGGAGACTGCTGTTCACCAGGCATGTTACAAAGGAAAAGGAAGGAGGAGCTTCCATCATTGAATGACAGAAACCTGGGGAGTGGGGATACTATGCTGAATGTATTTAGACTTTTAACAAGTCCACAAACTAATGATATCTTGTAACTAAAAAGTATATAACTATAATTAAAAAGTCCTGGCTTCATATAAAGACTATAAATATAAAAAGCGCAAGAGCCGTTAAAAAAAGAAATTTATATATATAATTTCAATAAAAACTCTAATCCTAAAACCAAAATATATTGTCTTATACAGTATGTAAAAAGTTTGTTAAAATTTAAAAAAACTGTTTTTATGTACTCCACATTAATTTCCCACCCTGCTTCTCATATGTATTGTATCATCACCATAATATGAAATCTCCATATGGTCAATATCCTGAAAGAAATACATCTTTCAAATATGTCCAAAACATTGAATATAATCCAAAAAGACCCATACTGGCTCAAACTATATGATGGTAAATGATGGATAAAATAATATATTTATGATGAATAAAAAGGAATCTAATTTAACTGTTATTGATGAAAGAATTCACATCCCACTCAATGCTAAGCCAATGAAAACAATTCTCTCAACCTTGTCTGCAATGCCCTAGTGGTCCTTCTCACATATTGTAGACCACAAGGGTACTGTAGTAAAAAAATATATATTTTTAGTGGCACAAGTACAGAGCGCTTTAATCTCACAGGTGATCCCTGTCGTGTTTGATTGTAAAGAAAACACATTATTTTCTTTAAGAGCATTAAGTTGGCAAACCTATCTTGTGCAGGGAAAAATCATGCACATTATGAAAAAACACGTATTGCTAAACGCATCTACAACATTATGTACATTTCTATTTCTAATAGAAAGAAACCCTTCGAAAATAATACTAGGTGTGTCAGGTAAAAAAGACCCAAGGTTTTTTGAGCGCTTACCAATGCATCCTTAAATCTATTTTAATAGCAAAGTATTGAGTTGAATAGGTCACAATAACAGACCAAGAAAATCTAAAACAACTTCCTGTCCAATGCATGTAGTGTAAAGATATTCTCTTGATGAGTATTGATGTCATATCCCTTCTCTAAAAAAAATCTTTATTTTAAAATCTTGGCCTGGGTGTTAAAGATGCTCACATGGAACAATTCTGTCTGAAATGAAGCGCGTCCCCGCGCTGATTGAAATGCGCATGCTCCATTTCGAAATTTCCCGCCCTGCTTTGCGTGAAATGACGTCGCACCGACGTCATTTTTTGAACTTAGACGTGAGTTACGTCCTTTCCTATTCACGGACGACTTACGCAAATTTTTTTTTCAAAATTCGACGCGGGAACGACAGTCATACTTTAACATGGCAAGTCTATCTATACGCCACGAAATAGCAGCTTTAACTATACGCCGGGAAAAGCCGTAGCGACTTGTTAACACATGTATGTAACAGAGGGATTCATTTAGAGTTTCCACATCATCCCTTTAATCCAAGACACATATGAATTATACAGGTTCTGAGGCTGATTTAACCACTTAACCCCCGGACCATATTGCTGGTCAAAGACCAGAGCACTTTTTGCGATTCGCACTGCGTCGCTTTAACTGACAATTGCGCGGTCGTGCGACGTGGCTCCCAAACCAAATTGGCGTCCTATTTTTCCCACAAATAGAGCTTTCTTTTGGTGGTATTTGATCACCTCTGCGGTTTTTATTTTTTGCGCTATAGACAAAAATAGAGCGACAATTTTGAAAAAAATTAATATTTTTTACTTTTTGCTATAATAAATATCCCCCAAAAATATATAAAAAAACATTTATTTTCCTCAGTTTAGACCAATACGTATTCTTCTACATATTTTTCGTAAAAAAAAATCGCAATAAGCTTTTATTGATTGGTTTGCGCAAAAGTTATAGCGTTTACAAAATAGGGGGTATTTTTATGGCATTTTTATTAATATTTTTTTTTACTAGTAATGGCGGCGATCAGCGATTTTTTTTTGGTACTGCAACATTATGGCAGACACTTTGGACACTTTTGACACATTTTTGGGACCATTGGCATTTTTATAGCGATCAGTGCTATAAAAATGCATTGGATTACTAAAAAAATGCCACTGGCAGTGAAGGGGTTAACACTAGGGGCGGGGAAGGGGTTAAGTATGTTCCCTGGGTGTGTTCTAACAGTAGGGGGGGTGGACTGACATGGGAAAATGACTGATCTTCTTTTAATACATTGTATGAACAGAAGATCAGCATTTCTCTCCCTGACAGGACCGGGAGCTGTGTGTTTACACACACAGCTCCCGGTCCTCGCTCTGTAACGAGCGATCGCGTGTGCCCGGCAGCGATCGTGCCCGCCGGGCTTTTGCACGGGAGTCGGGGGCGAGCGTGCGCACCTCCGACGGCGCGCACACGTGCCTAGTGGCCTGCGCGAGAGCCGACGTATAGCTACGTGCTCTCGCGCAGTTGAGCCGACCTGCTGCCGTATAACTGCGGCGGCTGGTCGGCAAGCTGTTAATGCAGATAAGGCACCAAGTGAGTTTAATTTACACCTTAATCAGCCAAAGAACCTGTGTAATTAATATGTGTCCTGGATTTAAGGGATGATGTGGCAACCCTAGCTTAATTTGCATAAATAAAATAGAGATAATTGACAGTATCCATATATATTGACCTAAAAACTCAGTTCTAAATATAGTATGTAATCTAAAAACTATTACAAGTCTGTATTAAGCACTTTGTACTGGTCATTTTTATTAACTATGGCTGGCAAAAAATTTAGAACAGGCGCAGTCTGTCAGCATGAACTAATTTGTGCCTCCCATCAGTCCACACCTTTTACACAAAATGTAATGCAGATTCTAAAAAGTAAATTTTTTCAAGAGTTACAATGCACTGTTTACTAGATAGGTACCAAGATAGCCAACCTGTAAATTAAATTCTTATGGAGTTTATTCTGGAGGAATCCTTAAAAAAATGGTATCACACAGATTGCCAGGGTTTTATAGTTTCAAGTATACAGCAAAAATATATAGATATACTGTGCAATTGTGTACTAATTGAGTAATTGAAGGCCACCATGAATACTAAGTGAACTACTATTACTATCTAACAAAAACTACAGCTGTTCTAAAATCAGAATTTAGCCTAAAATGATTTAAGGTCTTTTAATTTAAACATTTAATCCAGGTCAGGAAATGTTAATGCTAGTAACAAACTGCATCCTAAATATATAAATTAGAATTTGCCCATAGGTTCACTTTAAAAGTGGGTGTTGACTAATTATTTTTTTGGCAGTTTCATTACAGTTAATGCCAAAAGAGTAGCAGTAGGTACAGGAGAGATACATCCAAGCTGGTGAATTTGACAATAGTACATCTAAAATTCAAACCCACTGTGTTCATTACCTGTAACAAATGATACAGTATATGATCATTAGACATGTGCATTCGTTTTTGCCCGAATGCATTTTCGTCCGAATTTTGGGTATTTTCGTTATCGTTTTAACAAACGATAACAAACGCACAGAATTCGAAATCCGAAAGATCCGACATAAAAAAATGCTTTATTTTCATTTTCGTTGCTACAACAGTTCGATACAGATAGAAGATTCGACATGACGCTGACAATAGCAATCTGTGTCTATCGAACCTGCGGTCGAATGTGCCTAACCTTAACTCTATTAGTCCAAGATTATTGTACATAGAGAGGAAAGATTCGACAGAGAGGGAAAAGATTCAACATTATAGAGACAGTGTTGGGGTAGATTATTCGACATGAACGACGAAGATTTGACAAAGCAGCGAAAAACATACAAACTTCAAATCTGTCATTGAAGGTTCATGGTGTCTGTCGAAAGTTCTAAGAAGATTAGATGGAGCAGCTAAACTGTACGACGCCCCAATCGTACATTTCCGGTCAAATGCTTGGCCCATAGGCTATAGAAGAATTTGAATGTTGGTTGACTAGTAATAATAATTTATAAATATAAGTATTACTAGTGTCATACAACATTAGAATTCTTCTATAGCTTGTAGGCGGAACATTCGACTGGAAATGTACGATTGTGGCATTGTACAGTTTAGCTGCTCCGTTGAATCTTCTTAGAACATTCGACAGACACCATAAGCATTCAATGACAGATTCGACCTTAATTAGTTCAGATTTTCGGATTAATGCTTTTTTTTTTTTGTAAATTAATTTTTATTGATTTTTAACAAAAAATACATTAAAACAAAACAGTATCCAATCCAGCACAACACTGGGTCGGTGACAGGCCAACGTGGCCCAGTTATTCAACCTGTACAGGTAATAACATTATCTGTCTATCTAACATTAGTACTATCTAACTAGCACATAAAGACAAAAAACAAAACAAAAAAAAAAGAAAACCCTCCCGCCCCCCCTCCCCATGAAACTACCTGAAAATTCAGATTGCCCCACCAATCATTCCTGTCCAGGATTCAAGGGTGGGACTAATGCATTTTTTAACGAAACAAAATAAATAAAAACAAATTTTGGGATTAACTAAATACATTTATTTTTCAAGCAAAAACGAAATTCCGAAACAAAATATTTCAGTGTGCACATGCCTAATGATCATGCATGCTTTTGTATATGAGCTACCTTCCAGGTACATTTATACAAGGCAGCACACATTGGAGGTGATTTACTAAAGGCAAATAGGCTGTTTGCTTTGCAAAGGAATCTTTTTTCCCACTTTGATGGGAAAAAAATAGCAAAATAAAATAATATAATATAGCATATACAACTGCGACACAAGTCTCAGGCCTCGTACTCACGACCAAACATGTCTGCTGAAACTGGTCCGCGGACCAGTTTCAGCGGACATGTTCGTTCGTGTGTAGGCAGTAACGTACAGAATTCCAGCAAACAATCGTCGGCCAGACCGTTTTCCAACGAACAACTGTTTCCTGGTCTTGCTTTAAAACAGTCTGCTGGAATCGTGTCCGTCAGACATGTTCGGTCGTCTGTACACAAAAGCAGCGTACAAAAACCCCGCGCATGCTCAGTCCAAATGAGGAGACGGGAGCGCTCGTTCAGGTAAAACTCGCGTTTGTTTGGGATATGGCACATTCGTCATTAGAAACCTTTTATTCTAGCAAGAGAACAATGTCTTAAAAAGGCGCACTAAACCACATTTTAAAGCCTCGTTTTATTAATTCTTCTCTTGCTAGAATAACCCCGTTCTCTTGCTGATGCAATTTCAATAGAGTTGTCCCATACTGAAATGTCACATTTCTTGCTTGTGATGTAATCCTTTAATAATGTTTTCTATGCCAGACGTGTGTTTTGGTTGGTGGTCCTCCATAATTTAGAGTAGTAATTTTTGTAAAGGAATGTGCATTTTTTTAATTTTTTTTTTTGTTTCTAGTTATGTCACCATTTAAACTATTTTTTTTTTACATGTTTTTTTCATTTTTTTTTTTTTTTTTTTTTGGTGTTCCATTAGAGAATATTAAACCATGTTGGCACACCAAATGTCCTCCCCCCCCCAAGGAGTGTGTCCTTTGTAAATTACCCATTGTATATTTATTAAAGGTTTGCTGCCTAATAATCCCCACAGTATATCAAACAATAGACATGTTTTCAAATGAAAGCAAAAAGCCTTTTATTCAGGCAAATGTCAGCACAAAAAATAAAAAGAACGGCAGCACTAGAATAGATAGCAAACTATATGCAAACTTGCATTTCCAACATGGTGAAGGATAAACTTCCAAGCCTCAGGAGCCAAACACAAAAATATGAAGCAGCAGCACACAAACAAAGGAACCCAAACTGTGGTAGTACAAACAAGATGTCCTTTATGTGGAAGGAAATGGAAGGCAGAAAATCAACGTTTCCTCCTCTTTCCAGCCTTCCCTCCAGGCAGCCTTCCAGCGGATCGAACACGGGGTCTTGCAGGTGGGGTTGATGTGGCAGCAGGAGGATGGTGTTCCGCAAGCCGGGCCGGGTCACATAGCCCAGTGTCTGGGGTCAGCAGGCCCCTCTGCATCCACCAAAGGACCTGGTTCATCAGGGCCTTTGCCAGTCTTCTCTGGTCCTCCTCCCCTTCATTTAAATCATGGGCCAATGAGGCACTGAAGGCCTCTGTGGGGTTGAGGGGGGCCCTCATGATGGCGCTTGCCTTCTGGATCATGCGGAGGCTTGCCTCCTCCACAGGCCTCAACTGCCTCCTTCGGCCTGATGGCCTCACCTGGGGGGGAGAAGACTGGCTGGTGGTGGTTCTCCTGGCCGGGTGGACCTGCTGCAGGCCACTGGGCCCAGCCTCCTCCTGGCTGCCACTGACCCCGGCCTCCTCCTGGCTGCCACTGACCCCGGCCTCCTCCTGGCTGCCACTGACCCCGGCCTCCTCCTGGCTGACAGACACCTGAGGATCTGCCACCTCCTGGCTGATCTCTTCTTCCTGTGTGGAAAAAAAAGGAATTTTTTTACAATTTCGCTAAATAAAACCACACTCATTTTCATGTTTTTCGTTTAGTATTTTCTGTTCATTATTACTTGAATACACTCTACTTCTGACCCCTGCAGTTGTCATTCCTGACACCTATTTGTCTGTACACCTTTTTGTTTGCTTTTTCCCAGCTTGTTTTTTTTTTTACAATATCTAATCATTAATCCACCAAGAATTATTTACGCCATAAATATAGAGGAAACTACTATACCTCCTCATCGAAGGGTGGCAGATCTGCATCTCTGTCAGCCAGGCCCTCTTCCTCCGACTCTGCAGGGCTGTGGTCATCTGGGGAATGTCCGCTGGAAGGTAGCATGGAGGAAAGGTTGGAAGAAAGACTGGACATCGTTTTCCTGCCTTCCATTTCGTCCCGCAAAAAAGCCATCTGTTTATAATACCACAGTTTGGGTTCCTTTGCTTGTCTTGCTGCTGCTCCCGATTTTTGGCTTTTATTAGCTTTGTATGCTCTCCTGTATGTGCTTCTGAGGTTGGCAAGTTTATCCTTCACCATGTTGGCAGTGCATCCTGGCACCCAAGTTTGCATATCATTTGCTAGCTCTTCTAGTGCTGCCGCTCGTACCTCTTTATTGCAATATAAAGAGTGCTTTGAATTCCACAGGATGGGCGTGTCCTGGTATTTTTGAAGTAAGGCCTCTATAGATTCCTTGCTTTGTAGGAGGTCCATTGTAATTTTTGCAAAATTATATTTCTTTTTGAGTCTAGATTACAAAAACATAAACCACAGAAAAATAAATATTCCAAAGGATCAGCGTTGACCTTGATCTAATATGTGTCTTCAAATTTATTACCTATATCTAATTCCAAACACAGTCTCTCTTGTTTAAACAATGATTGGCAGCTCGGCCGCATTGCTTGTACCAAACATTGATTTGCTAGATGCAGAGCCATTGTTCACATTGCAGTAAATATTTTTAATATAGAAAAATAAACAATGCTTACAAATGACAGTTTTCATCTAGGCACTCTTTCATGTGTAAATCTCATGCCCCTGACAATGGATGACATAAAAGACACTTCCTAATGACCTCTGTACAACCAACACTTGAACAATACTTTGCCTGATCTGAATACACCATTCAAAAACTTGTCAATGAGGTACAGCATTGTTCACATCTCTATTTTGTGAGGTGTCCAAAAGCATTTGGATACCAAAATAACATTGTGGTACCCCATAGACAGAATAGCTTAAAAAGGGTGCAACCAACAGCCCAAACCCCCATCCCATGTGTCTACATTTTCAAGGCCTCTGCTGATCACATTTTTAATTTCCTTACCTTCCTGTCTCTCGCTCCTCGTTTCTCACGCTCGCCTAATTACCGCGTAAGATGCGTAATCACGGCGTAAACCTTTTAAACACTCCACGTATTTATGAAACCCCGCCCTCGTCACCTTTGCGAGGCCCCTAATCAATGAGTTTAGGAAATATGGCGTTAACTGTGTATGTTCTGGATGCGCTCGAAGATTCTCCGCGTAACGGACGTAAACACGTTGTTTGCATTCTCTACACTCCGCGTATGTATTAAACGCCGCCCTCTTCTCCGCCCATGGCGTAACAATTCATCTTTTCCACGCCCATAATCACTGTGGGAAAGGAAAGATGGCGATGTCACACGAGCGGGCACGATGCTCTCATGCCACAAGTGAAGGGACAGAGGCAGGGACGTCCCGATCAAGGAAAAGAAGATATAAAGCCACTAATATGCGGTTCCAGGAAATGGTGGAGTTAGTTTACATCATGCGAAAGAAGGACTATGATGGTGAATTAGGGCCATACAAGACCCCTAACCGCCGAAAGGCACATATTATGGACAAGGTGGCGAGGAGAATGCAGAGGATGTTTGGGATCACCAGGTCCAAGGAACAGCTGAGGAAACGATGGTCAGACTTAAAATTGAGGGAGCCACATCAGATGAAGAAAATACTTAAAATTCTGCGTAAAAGTAAGTAAATATATTTTGGGGTTGGGGGGGGGGGGGGGGGTGATTGTCTGCAATAATGTGTTGCCATGTATATTTCACCATCTGCCTCCTTGGCCTGCTTGTAATTTTAAAGACATGTTGTCATTTATTTTTTAGGACATAAATAACTACATATTTACAAATAGTGTTCTTAGTAAACAACGTAACATCACATAGTTTATCATAAAGGCTCGGTTATTCCAGGAACAACACACCTGGACATGGCTCACTGGCCAAAAACTTTGTTTGTAAACATTGTGTAAAAGCTAGTTCTAGAAAAAAAAAGTATGAGAATGGGAAAGGATAAATAAATGAAAAAGATGAGTTGGGGGATGGGAATTAGTTTAAGAAAAAACCGGAGAATTTAGTTAAGAGGGTTACTATTAGTAGCAGTGATTGACCATGAGACTTAATTAGAAATATATCAAAAGTATGAAATTTATTTAACACAATTCATACGGCTATAAAAGATTTTTTAATAGTATTATTATCAGATATAAGATCTAATAGGTATTTAAAGTTCCTGAACACATGTAACGAGACTGACAAGACTAACAATGACAACAATTAACGACGCCCGACAGCGCGTGCTAGAAGTTCACACAACAATGACATGCATCATCAATTTATAGCAATTTTAAATAGCCCTAGCATGAGTCATGGGGACTATATAGTAAATAATCATACGTGGGAATCCGTAACGGTCTCACCACATTAATGATATTTGGAATGTCAAATAGATGCAATATATGATGGGTGAACCTATGATTAGGGAGAAAAGGAGAGAGGGGGAAATGTGTAATGTATCTTATGTCTGTCAATACCCAGAATAAATTGAATATATGATGCAATATTGTTTACAAATATAGTGGAAGTCCATGCGTAATATTAGGCTGGAAATGTGTGATGTGATACTAAATAACTTTTGAAAGTTCCGGCTATATTAGTATCCTCTAGAGCAAATTGGACAATGATACTTTGTTGGTAAGGTTGAATACTCAGTATCAATATTGGCTTGATCAAGCAAAGTGATTTATATATATATATATTGCTGAGAATGTCCAGTTAAGTTTCCATTTGTAAATCAATTTCTGGTAGTGCAATAATAATGTTAGTATTATTTAAACAGCAGGCAAAAAATCAGGCATCATAGGGAACTGCTGTCCATCACGTATATGGAAGTATCAGTATAACTTATACTGCTTGCAATTAATTACCCATTCGTTACCTTGGTATAGATGTAATTTGGTCTTTGATCATCCGATCTTATATAGGTAAAATTACCGACCTTTATTTGTTGTTCATCTGGTTTGTAACGATATCCATGGTTGTGTTATAGCAAGTTTTCCAGCAGAATTCAAATGGATCAGGTGGTCATTGCTGACCTTGATGCGCTGATTGTGAATAATTTCCCGGGATGTTGTTTCCCTTTCAGTGTTTTGTTGAGGAGGCCGCTCTATTGGCACTAGATTGCATCTGTGCCTTGAAGCTAACTTACAAGTAGTTTGTCTGTCATGGGCCGTCTCTTCCGTTCGACGGTTTGTAAGTTGTTCTATCAAGAGAGCCGTTCTCTCCTTCTCCCGTCAGTCGGCTGAACGCCGGTATAGGCGTAGCGGGCGTCTAGCTGTGACGTCGACGCGTTTCGCCGTGCTTAGTGGCGTAGCTTCTTCCTGGACGTGCTGCACAGTTAGTCAATGGGTGTTTTGTATTGATGTCTTAATTGGTGTCAAGCTGGGATCGCAATCATTCTCAAGTTTGTGTCAATAATTGGCACAATGCGGTACACTGTTGTGGAGGAACTCTAAATTTTAAATGAAACAGTCTATAATGTAAATTTGCACTACTGAATCGAAATCATAAATATCTGACATGTATCCATCAATGCTGACAGGCATTATCCTTTTTTTTGGAGAAGTAGTTTTAAGCTATTCTGTCAGTAGGAATAATTATCTAGTTAGTAAGTGTCAGTGTTGGAAAATGCTGTTGGAAATAAACACTGAAAGATTATAGGCATAGAGTAAGATGGTGCAGTTATTCATGCAATCTTTTTTAGAAAAAGGAACTAGAAAGAGCTATTATTATGATACTAGGAAGACAATGTCAACTGGATTATTAGATAGCCAGTAAATTTGTGATTTATTCGGATTACGCGACGGTATTATTAGATGTTAAATTTAATTTTAATTTTAATTTTAAATACGTTTATAGTTGAAAAGCTATGGGTTCAAAAAGACCTGTAAATTTAATTCTGTGTTTAGGCCGGCCGGCATAAGCGATTTTAAACGATAGATCCAGAATTTTTCTTTTTGTAACAGTATTTTGTCAAAGTCACCACGTCGGCTCGATAGTTTTAACTGGTAAATGCCTTTTACTGTTAATCCTCGGGAGTCACGGTTATGGAATTGGGCGAAGTGTTTTGCTAGGGGCTTTTCTGGAATTTTTTCTTTCTCATTTATTTCCCTCAAGTGCTCGCCAATTCGTATCTTCAGGGGGCGTTTGGTTTTCCCAATGTAAATTTTATTACAGGGGCATGTGATCATATAGATCACACGTTCCGTAAGGCAATTGATTAGACCCTTGATCTCGAAAGATTTTTCTCCCATAGAATCCTGGAATTTGGACGTTCGGTCGACATATGGGCAAATGTGGCACTTGGTACAAGGGAACATCCCTTGGGAGCGAGGGTAATTTGTAAGCCATGTGGGGTCAGAGGCCCGTATGTATTCTGATCTAATTAGCCTATCGCCAATGTTTTGGGCTCTGCGTGCCACAAGCTTTGGTTTGTCACTCACTATTTTTGCTAATAATGGGGCATTAGTTAAAATGCCCCAATGTTTTTCGAGGACAGTTCGTACTTCCTCCCACTGTGTTCCGAAAGGAGTGATAATCCGTATAGGTTGAATTGAATTTTGGGGCAATTTGTCTGTTGAGTCATTTTTAATTGTAAGTAATTCATTACGCTCTCTATTTGCTGCTTTTTTGCGGGCATTTTTTATTTGTCTGTGAGAGTACCCACGTTCACGAAATCTATTGTAAAGATCCTGGCTCTCGCGATAGTAGTCGCTTGATTTGGAACAATTGCGCTTGATGCGCAAAAATTGTCCTATTGGAATACCATTTTTAAGCGAGGCAGGATGGTGACTTGTGGCATGAAGCAGCGTGTTCGCGGCTGTGTCCTTGCGGTAGGTGCTGGTATTAATGTGTCCATCCTCTAGTCTAATTCTCAAATCGAGGAACGATAATTCATGTGTGTGTGAGGTGTATGTCAAACGTATATTTCGTTGGTTATCATTTAGTTCACACATGAACAGCCGAAGCTGTTCAATAGTACCTCGCCACAACATGAGCACATCGTCGATGTACCGCCACCAGGTGATTACATGCTGGCGGTACATCGACGTCGTGTATACGTCCTCTGCCTCCCAGAGTCCTAAGTGCAGGCATGCATAAGCAGGTGCCCATGCTGCACCCATGGACGTACCTCTTATCTGGCGATAGTATGTGCCCATGAATTGAAAGTTGTTATTGTTCAGAGCAAACTCCAGCATCTCAGCGATGAACTCATTTTGGGGGCCTGCCAATGGGTAGGCTTCATCCAAGAAAGTCTGTACCGCTGTAATTCCTATTTCATGTGGTATCGAGGTATACAATGATTCCACATCGATACTAACAAGGAGTGTGCTCGGCGGTATTGGTTCAGCACTGAGGTCCTGGAGCTTACCTAGTACGTGCTGTGTATCCTGGACAAATGATGGTAAGTTATTGACCATCTCTTTAAGTAGTCCATCAAGGTATTTTCCTGTGCACTCAAGGGGTCCCTGGCAGGCAGAGACAATGGGTCTACCTGGTGGTTCTCTAAGATCCTTGTGGATCTTTGGTATTATGTAAAATGTTGGTATATTGTAATTTTGTACACTTAGGTAGTTGTATTCCTTATTGGTAAGCAGCCCTTCGTCCCTAGCTAATAGGAGTTTATAATTTAGACTAGAGACAACCAAAGGCAATGGGTTATGGTCTAATTTCGTGTAGGTTGAAATATCGCTCAATAGTCGCTTTGCTTCGCGTTCATATTGTTCTTGAGTAAGAATTACCACATTGCCACCTTTGTCACTATTTTTTATGACTATATTTTTATTAGACTCTAACTCATGTAGGGCCTGTCTTTCATTAGTAGTTAGATTGTCTCTATATTTTTTACTCCAATCAATTTTTTCTAGGTCACTTTGCACCATGTCCAGGAACATCTGTAGCCATTGATTTTTAGATAGTGTTGGCATTCGTAGTGATCTTATAGTCAAATTTGGCCGTCTAATCATTTGGGATGGTTCATCATCGGATGACTGGTTCTCATCCAGTAGGGAGTTTAGCATATCGAGTGCACGTTGGTCATCTGGTTGTATTAGTTCAGGTTTGTCAATTACAATGCTATCTTTCGAGAACAAGGATCGATAAAAGACCTTGCGGAGAAATAGGGTGATATCTTTAAAAACAGTAAATTCATCCATATTTGCTGCTGGGGAAAAGGTCATTCCTTTTTGCAGGAGTTTCAAATGATCGGAGGATAAATCGAGATCAGACAAATTCACTACTTTAAGATCGTTGACGATCAATGGTTGTTGTGTGCCACTCATATTATTTAGTTCTTTTGACTCCTCGTGTGTGTCCGTTCGTAAGTACCTCTGGTTTGTTGAGATTTTTTGGGGGGCTGTTTTGACTTTTGAGGTGATGTAGGATGATCCTCCAGAGGTACCCCGTGTTGGTCTAAAAAAATGACCGATTTTGTTGTTTCCTCCTCTGTGTCACTCTGTGGTTTTTCGCGTCGCTGTCGTGATTGTGAGCGAGTTTGACGATTCACAGATCTGCCACGCATACGATGTTTGGTGAGATCAAAAATCTCTCCCTTTTCAAAATCCGTTTTATCACGTTTGAATTTACTTTGTTTAGTGATTTTCAAATTTAATTGTTTAATCAAAAATGGGTTTTGGTAGGGTCTCCCAGAAATACAGTTTAGGGGGGACATCCATGTGTGTCACTTTGCTAAAAAGGGGCAGGATCAGAGCTTGCCATATAGAAGTAATTGCAAAATGTAGGTTTGGTGAAAGATAAAAGTAACTAAATGAAAGCATCTTCTAAGCAATGTGTGCGATTTATGCTCTCCAATATCTGTGTGCTGATGAGTCTACATTTTTTTTGGTTTATTTCAGGGGAAAGAAGTCGCCAGCATTTGGAGGAGGCAGAGAGGGCCAGACAAGGCCAAAATCTGCCATCTCAACATGTGGAGGAGGAGGAGGATGTGGAAGGAGAAGAGGATGTGGAAGGAGAAGAGGATGTGGAAGGAGAGGAGGATGTGGAAGGAGAGGAGGATGTGGAAGGAGAGGAGGAAGGAAGAAAGGAGGAAGGAAGAGAGGAGGAAGAAGTAATTTTGGACTTAGAAGTCATAGCAGATGAAGGGCAAGTGGCGGAAGAACAATTTGGCGAATTGAAAGAAGGTGGATTGATGGATGAAGGAGGAGTCCAAGATGATGGGGAAGTGGTGGAAGAAGGAGGAGTGATTGAAGATGATGGGGAGGTGGTGGAAGAAGGAGGAGTGATAGAAGATGTCGAAGAGGTGGAAAGGAGAAGCCCATCAGGTCAGTGTCACCCTAGCTTGATTCAAAAAAACATATGTAGATAGGCCTCATCGAAAAATAATGTTGTAAATGCCATTTGTTTTTTTTGTTTTAGGGGAGGAGGATGGTGTGCCAATATTTTCACGTGCAAGTGCTGCTATAATTATTCAGCAGGTAATGGAGTGCAGCACTGAAATGCACAATATGCGTGAAAGGATGTTTCTCATGGAACAGAATGTAACAAATGTCCTTTTGGAATGCAGCACGGAAATGGACAATATGCGGCAAAGAATGATGGTCATCGAATCTAATTTTAAGAACATTATTGACATGATGGGCCGTGTCAAAGACTGAAACACCCCCCGCCCATCCCCCGCCCCCACAAACATTTTTACAGTTTGAATAATGAATACGCCAAAATTTGAAGATACACACACAGTGTGCCAACATGTGCTATCTGCCATCACAGAATATCTAATGTCTGTGCTTTGTGGGTCCAACCCCCTCCTCCATCCTCAAGTAGTTGAGAGGAAGGGTTTGCTCCCACAAAACACAGACATTGATCACCCATGATGTCAGATAGCACATGTGGCCATTTGTCTGTTGAACCAATGACATTTGGCGAGTTTGCACTGAATGTGTGTATCTTCAAATTTTGGCGTGTTCCAGTGTGAAAGCACACCATGACTGACTGCTGTTGTGAGTTTTTAGATTTTTGGAATTGGATTTTGTTACTTTTTGACCATGTTGAACATTTTGGGATACTATAAAGTTTAGACCATAAAGAATAAACAACGCCAAAAAATTTAAAAAATATATATATAGAATTATAAATCTCTCTAATCACTGAATTTAGTGAAGTAGAGATTTGACTCCAAATTATCACCTAAAAATTTACTTTTAGAAAAATACACCAAAAACAAAAAAAATGGTAAAAAAATTATTGTTTTTTGTGCATAAAAAATATGCCCAAAAAAAAAATTAAGGCGGTAAACACCCCACCAAAAATAATCTATATATATATATATATATATGTAAACAATAAATCTAACTATATTTGAGAAAAAAAAAAGTGAACTTGTTAATAAATGTATAATCTGCATAATATTTTTGGTTGAATTACCTGAAAAAAAAAAAAAAGTATAAAAAATTTTTGTAGACTCCTAAGTACAAAAGCAGGGAGTAATGAAAAAACTATAAAATTATTTTTGGGGTCATGAACAAGCAAAAATTAAAAAACTTGACCTCAAAATTTACAAATGGAGTTGCTTCTTATTTCTAGACTCAATACCCTGTTTGTAGATGAGTGAATACTGTGCAAAATGTGGTTAGTTACTAAAAGTGGAGAAATCAATTATGCATTACAATTGAAGAAGTTAGTTAGAGAACCAGGAAGACAGAAAAAGAGAAAAAGCATTAATGACAAACAACTGTATAAAGTCCAATGGTCTAATTATTTATTATTTTTTAGAATATTCCTTTCTTTGGGGGCCGAATTAGAAAGAAATATGATCTGGCATAGCAATGGCCCCCCGACCCATGAAGTACTCAACATATTTGTCGCGTACCTCACGAGCTGATTGGGGGGCCAAGCCAGCGCGACCAGTGTCCAGCCCGGGAAGGGGATCTGAGGGTAGTCTTGCCTCAGAACCGATGTCGGGTAGGTACGTCTGGGAGTGCCTGCGTAAAAAGTTGTGCAAAATGCAGCAGGCAAATACAACGGTGTCCAATTTATATTCCGCCAGATGTATCGATGTCCTGAACAGGCGGAACCGGTTGGTGAGTATCCCAAAGGCATTCTCGACTACCCTCCGAGCCCTGGCCAACCGAAAATTAAACACACTCCTCTCTGAGGTGAGGGTCCTCTGGGGAAAAGGCCGCATGAGGTGAGGACCAAGCCCGAAAGCCTCGTCCGCTAGGAACACAAACGGAAGTCCTTCCACATTATCTTCATCTGGTGGCAATGCCAGACCACCAGCTTGGAGACGATCATAGAAATCAGTCCGTGCGAACACTCCCCCATCAGACATCCGGCCGTTCTTCCCCACGTCCACATATAGAAACTCATACTGTGCCGACACCACCGCCATCAACACAATACTATGATAACCCTTGTAATTATAATAGTACGACCCCGAGCGGGGTGGGGGCACAATGCGGACGTGTTTCCCATCTATTGCTCCACCGCAGTTTGGAAAATCACACCGCTGGGCAAATTGGGAAGCCACAGACTGCCATTCCTGTGGTGTGGAGGGTAGCTGTGGGGACAAACAAAATTAGAGATTTAGTACTTTGTAACAAATACATCCTACAAGCATCCTTGTGACAGTTCACAGTATTAAAATTGCATTAGAAAAATGTGCATGGAGAATTTGGGAAATGAAATATATAGGGCCACTTCATTAAGAGACTCCACAGCCCTCTGATGGGGACAATAAAAGTTTGAAGGGGGGGGGGGGGGGACACAAAAACCAAAAAGTCCTGTTTGAAAAAATGGCAAGGTGGGTTTGTCCCTAGGATAGCATGCTGGACAGGTTAATATTGGGTAAGGGACAAATATGCAGGTAGGCCAAGAATAAAACATGTAAAGCTGATATCAACATGCATAGGGAGAAAAGGTAACGTTAGTTAAACACACAGCATATCTGGGAAAATAAAAATAAAGTTAGTTGGCCACATTATTAGAGCCAGGAAACTTACCTTAATATACTCCTCATGCATAACTTTGATGATGGCAGCACACGTGTCCGGTATGATGACCCCAAGCGCCTGCGGAGAGATGCCTGTCGAGAACTTGAGGTCCTGCAGGCTCCTCCCAGTCGCCAGGTAACGCAATGTGGCAATAAGCCTCTGCTCGGCCGTGATGGCTTGGCGCATCACAGTGTCCTGCCTCGTGATATAGGGGGACAGAAGATCCAGCAGACGGTTGAATACGGGGTCCGTCATGCGGAGAAAATTCCTAAAGTCATTAGGATTATTCTCCTGGAGTTCCCTAAGCAGAGGCATATGTGAGAACTGGTCACGCTGGCGCAACCAATTCTTGGTCCAGAAACGCCTCCGCCCCCTGTTTCTGGCCAAAGTACTGGACAAATGAACATATCCAGCAGCCATCCCATAAACAGCACCAACTCGCGAAAATTGACGCTGCTGCTCCATCATGGCTTCAAACCGGCCGGCTGGTCAGTCAAGAACACACTGAAACAGAAAGCACTCGCAAATCCAGCACTACCTGCGACAAACGCGTGACAAACAGATACGAGCGCACAGGATGCAACTGCTAAAGCAGAAACAACCTGCTTGCCTATAGCCGAATGACAACTACGTTACCGCAAGCACACGCACTGAACCCGTGAATACACGCTGTCAAAGCCTGGAGACCGAGAAGCGCGAATCAGCTCTAACCAAACCTTCACTAACACGAGCAAACCCGTAACTAGCAAAAGAGGAACAGAGGGCGGCGCCATTAACTTTGGTCTTCCCCTTTATAGTGACGTCGTACGTAGTTTACGTGCACGCGTTCCGGTACGACGGGAATTTGGTCCGCTGGTGTGTACACGCCAGCGGAACAAAACACAAATCAGCCTTGTACGCCGGAAACTGTCGGGCAGACAGTTTCCAGCGCACAGATCCGGTCGTGAGTACAAGGCCATATTGTAATCAAATGTTATTAAAAATGACCTTTCATTTTTAATCTGCAGCTCTGTCATTTGCTGTAAAATGCAATGAAATATGGCTACCTGGAGATGTTCTGTACACATGAGTTTCTTAGTCTAATCTATGTCTCTTGATCTATCCTTGCTGTACTGAATCTGATTTAAGAACTAAGGTAAAGAGTTGCTCCCACATTTTCTCACAGCTCTCTGGACATCCAGCATAATCACTTTAATGTGTTCCACTTACTAATCATTTAGATCGTTATGAGTTAGGTTAAGCATTTAATTAGTCTGTAAAATCACACTAAATTCAACACACTAGAGTAGTTTGCAAGCAATAATTACATCATGACAGAAAATGTCTTTCCTATATGACAATATAAGCATGTCCTGAGGGTTGCGACGCAGGGATATAACAGTTTACATTTTCTTTATTGAAAAAAAAACACTTATTTAAAAAAATATACAAGAGAGAAGAGAGAAGAGACAGCAACTACAATGTCCTTGATGCAAAAAATGTATTGACTACATGGGAGCATTAAAAAGCAAAACCTGGCACGTTTCGGCATTTACCGTATTCAATAGAGTTTGGTTAAATGGAGAATTGGTTTTGGCTAAAATCTATCTAGGGACTTTTTATAAGGGATGTTGCTCTTTCATGTGGCCAACCATGACACACTGGGGTTGATTTACTAAAACTGGAGAGTGCAAAATCTGATGCAGCTCTGGTAGCCAATCAACTTACAGTTTTTTTTTTAGTCAATGCCTAATTGAACAAGCTGAAGTTAGAAGCTGATTGTCTACCATGCACAGCTGGACCAGATTTTGCACTCTCCAGTTTTAGGAAGTCAACTCCTTAGAGCAGGGGTGTCAAACTCAATTTTATCGTGGGCCGCATCAATAGTATGATTGCCCTCAAAAGGGCCGGTTGTATCTGTAAGATTAGATGTCCAGCACATCCCCTTCCCTTTACATTAGATGTCAAGAGCCACCCCACCATCAGAAGTTGAGTCCCCCACTCTCCCTTACATCACAGTGCACCCCCTATTTCCTTATGCTGCTGCTGGGAAAAAGCTGGATGCATTGCTTGAAAGCAGAAAGTAAGGGTCTGGAGGAGGACCAGAGGAGGGCTGGAGCTCTCCTGCAGCTGCAGGAGAGGTGCGAGGGCCACATGAAATGGCCTGGAGGGCCGTATTCGACCCGCGGGCCTTGTGTTTGACACTGGTGCCTTAGAGAGTTAAAGCAGAGGTCTGCCCACTGCTTCAAATATTAAAAGCCAGCAGCTACAAATACTTTAGCTGCTGACTTTTAATAATAGGACACTTACCTGTCCTGGAGTCCAGCGATTTTGGCACCCGCAGCTGACGTTTCCGTCAGCTTTCGGGTTCTGCTGCCGCCACTGCGGGTAAGGGAACCCGGCAGTGTAGCCTTACGGTCTCCATTTCTCTCTGTTATTGGCCCGGCGGCGGAGAAAGGAGGAGGTAGCCAAGCGGTGATGCCAGGGGCCGCGGCGCAGTCACCCGGAAGTGGGGACAGGATACCTGTGAAAGACAGGTATGCCCCCCCTGAAAGGTGCCAATGTGGCACCGGAGGGGGGGAGGAATCAGATGAGCGGAAGTTCTATTTTTGGGGGAAACTCCACTTCAAGGCTCAGCAGTTAAGTTTTTGGTCAATGATATCCAATATTTTAAGTTTAAAATGTTTTAAACTGATGTATGATGTAATTACTTTTGTTAGCATTTTCATTTACAAACATTTCATAGAGGATGTTGGTTTGCAAAGCATGCCATAACTACAAATCAGAAAGCCCAACACTGACTGCTTACCTGGAAGACTCCTGTATATAACAGATTGAACAGGTAAATTCTAAAAAGAGAGAAGGGCACAGGTGTTTCCTTCCTGTACGAGTCAATCTGCAGTATGTGTACTCTGAATTCTTCACCTCCTTAGGTGTATTTAAGAACAGAAGCTGGTTAATGTGTAAAATGTTTCACTTAAATTGATTGTAAGTTTAAAAAATAAATAACAAACATGTCATACTTACCTGCTCTGTGCAAATTGCTATGGTGGCACTCATGCGTACTTGCTCCAGAGTCCTGTGTGGCCAATGGCTCCTGCTGCTTTATCTGAGCCAATGAGGAGTGAAAGAGCAGAAAGAGCCACAGCTCATAAACATCGCTGGATCGAGATTGGGCTCAGGTGTTTAGGGGTAGTATACCTACTTAAATTTGAAGTGTTGAGCTTGTCCTCCTCTAACCTACTATAAATCATCTTTCAGGGTCTTTCAAGAACAATGGGCCAGATCCACAGCCAGCGGGCTTAACTTAAATGTTCCTATTTAAGTTACACTGCCGCAAAATTTCTACCTAAGTGCCCGATCCACAAAGCACTTACCTAGAAATTTGCAGTTGTGTAACTTAAATCCGTCCGGCGCAAAGCGTGCCCAATCTAATGGGGCGAGTCCCATTTAAATTAGGCGCGCTCCCGCGCCGGACGTACTGCGCATGCTCCCGACGCTATTTTTCCGACGTGCTTTGCGCAGATTTACGTTGCGCCGAGTTTTGAGAATCGCGACGGGTGTAAAAGAAAAAAAAAGAGTTGCGGCGGGAAAATTTTTTTTTTAAAAACATTTGACAGCGACGCGGGAAAGAAGGGTCTACTTTTACATGGTGTACTAAGTTTACACTTTGTAAAAGCAGCCCTAATTTTGCGACGGCAAACTAACACTTACGAAAAAAAAAACGAAGGGAAAAAGCTTTGTGGATCTCCGTAAGTGCTAATTTGCATACCCGATGCGGAATTTCGACGAGAAATGCCCCCAGCGGCGGCCGCGGTACTGCATCCTAAGATCCGACAGTGTAAAACTATTACACCTGCCGGATCTTAGGAATATCTATGCGTAGATAGAAACAGGGATACGACGGCGTATCAGTAGATATGCCTGCGTATCCCTTTTGTGGATCTGGCCCAATGTTCTGTAATTTTAGGCGATATAGCACTCCTTGCTAACCACAGAGTTGTGCATATATTCAAAACTTTCCTGCAGAACATCTGTAGGTGAGCAGCTCCTAAAGCTTTAATAGTATGATAATTTTGAAAGGATCTAACTTCAAACTATTTTCATTATTTTTTACATGCCTTTGTTTTAATCAAGGAGTGTCTTAAGTTGACAGGTAAAAAGTTGTTTTAACCACTTGACCTCCGGAAAGTTTTACCCCCTTCACCTCCAGGCCATTTTGTGCTATTGAACACTGTGCTACTTTAACTGGCAATTGCGCAGTCGTGCAACGCTGTAAGTAAAAATAAAATTTCTATGATTTTTTAACACAAATAGAGCTTTTTTTGGTGATATTTGATCAGCACTAGGTTTTTAACCACCGTGCGGATGTGATGTCACTGGAGGTGGGGAGGCGGCCAGGATACACACAGGAAGAGCACACTGGAAAGGGGCAAGCTATGTGCTCAGAGCTTCAGTTCCTTCTACTGCGGCAGCACGGTGTGGGAATGTTTGTACTTGTGAGGCACTTCACGTACCCTTGTGGGTATGTCCGTACTCACGAGTGTACGTAATTTGAGTGTCGGTAAAGCGGGGTATGCCTGTACTTTTAAATTTAAGCCAAAATGTATACTGTTACATGTCAGTGGTAAAAAAAAAAAATTAATTGGTTTGTTTGAAAGTTAAAGCATTACTAAACTATAGTATACATATATTTGAAAATTGATCAATCCTGATCCTAACTAGACAACAAGACAACAACCTCAAGAAGCACTGTTCTAAACGATCCCATAACATCATACGTGCAGCTTACAGCTGTGGGCTTACAAATCTGAGAAAAGGAGGGTATAATTTATAAGCTAAAGATAAAATTAAAACAATATCTCAAACCTTTGGAGGTAAGGGAAATTCGTAGGAGAATTTTAGGAACATGTTGAGATACGGTTCTTTGTACAGCTTTGCAAAAAGCTGTACAGGTTGCAAAATACAAAATGCATTCAAGCTGTAATATTTCAATGAGCACATCTGACCATAAGAAAATATGTATTGAGAGTTGCATGGTGTATGTGCAGACAGGCCAAGTGCTATTGTTATTCATGTTTTCACTTCTGGTGCTCCTTAAATTTCATACAACTGTATTTTGAAGAGGTAAAACTCAGGAGTTGCTTAACCGTTACTAATTCATGGTGAAAGCCTGGAGAGTGTTTGTTACTGAAGCTGTCTGACCATCACACCCAGAAATGTAATTCAGATGATTATCTATATTCTCAATAAACCTTGTGACCTATTGCAGTGTGTTTGATGTCTGGATGTCTGCTTGCTTAAATCCACTAATAAGAGTGATAGAGGGATTATCTCACAGGTCATGAAATTGGAAATCATTAAATCAAAGAAAGAAAAATCTGTTTCAGGTCCAGAAACTTCAAATATTTCTCTATGAAGCTCATTTTGAGCCATAAATGGCCATTATATTTACAACTAAAAAGAGGAAAAAAGCTGTGTGAATAAATATCAAAAATGATAATACATTCAAGACACAACTCTTCTGCAAGGTATGCACAGTAACAAATATATTTAAACTAGACTTGCGCTAACACAATCCTGATAATCGATGATAAAATTCATATATTAAAAATGTTATCTAATAAAAAATTCCATATAATAAAAAAGATTATATGTAGAAATTATTTGATAATTGGTTGAATATCAATGACATCCACTACCATAACTAGAGGGAATCCTCCTGTGATATCACCACCACCAAGTGCCAAAATGCTGACTTACCAGCCGTTGACCCCCGTGTTATAGGAGGTCAAACACACTTTGGCTTAATACCCAGCCTGGGACTTTACATGCCTATGAGTCCTCTTGGGTGCCTATTAAAGGCATTTTTGATTTTACTTGATGTAAGTGTAATCTATAGTATCTTGTAATAAAGTACATTATTATGGTTTTACGCTATGTGGAGCTTTTTTATTTTTGGATGCTTATTAACATCTCTTTGTGAGGATCGATGTAGGCACCCAAGAGGACTCATAGGCGTGTAAATGCCCAGGCTGGGTAATAAGCCAAAGCGTGTTTGACCTCCTATAACACGGGGTCAACAACAGCTGTTAAGCAAGCATTTTGGCACTTGGTGGTGGTGATATCACAGGAGGATTTCCTCCAGTTATGGTGGTGGATGTCATTGATATTCAGCCAATTATCAATTAATTTCTACATGTGGACTTTATTATATGGAATCTTTTATTATATGAAATTGTGAATAGTTGAATTTTATCATTGATTATCGGGATTGTGTTAGAGCACATCTAGTTTAAATACATTATATTAACAAACAACAGCAAATAATATGTAATAGACAGCATATTTGGCATATAGGAGAACCATGTTAAAACAATGTTCTCCCTATGTTGCATAAATCTTCCCTAAACGGTTAGAAGTATATCCAACACAAGAACAAAAAAAGTAATGCATTGCAGCATACCAGTCTTCAAATGTGGTTTCACTTTTTGTGCTACGTAAATATATTTTTTTGCAAGCAGAGAAAAATATTTTCTATTGATGGAAATTCCATATCCTTGTAACTTCTGGTTTACTGAACAAAAAACTCAACAATTGTATTAGCTTCTTCTGTGAAGGTTGTTCACAAGGTTTAGGAGTGTGTCTAGGTGTATGTTTGACCATTCTTCCAGAAGAATGGTCAAGTCTCTGCTCTAATTTATCCCAAAGGTGTTCTGTTGGGTTGAGGTCAGGCCTGTGCAGGCCAGTCAAGTTCCTCCACCCCAAAATGTAAGAATGGTCAAACATTCCCATAGACATACTCCTAAACATTGTGGACATCCTTCCCAGAAAAGTTGAAGCTATTATACCTGCAAAGGGTGGGCCAACCCAATATTGAACCCTGAAATGGGATGTCATTAAAGTTCATGTGCATGTAAAGGCAGGCTACCCAATACTTTTGGTGTGTATATACAGGGCCGTTGATAAGCCAGTACAACTGGCCCTGTTGTACCGGGCACGGCCAGCAGGGGGGCCCGGGCATCTTCACAGACTGTTCAGTGTAGGAAATGTGTGTGTTCGAATTTACACACCCACTAAGCCGCTGCTACTAGCATAGGAAAGTTTTGTTAATATGATTTGTCCACCCACTGATGGTGGAGGAGGAGCAGTCAAGGGAATTTTCTTTTAATTGCAGGCGCATGTCTATTCTGCGCCCGGCGCCCGGTCTGGGGCAGGGCCAGGGGTGGGGTTGAGGGTGGGGCTAAAGGGGGCCACGTCAGGTAGGCTGTACGGGGCCCCCGTGATTTCTATCAGCAGCCCTGCGTGTATGTATATATATATATATATATATACTGTATATACACACACTCACCTGTCCCCAATTGTGCTTGTTAAAATCTCCTAAGCCAGGATAGATCTTGCTTCATTTACTCCTAGGGACGGTTTGTACAAACTCTTTATAGGACTAGAAAGTGCACATCATACAATGCAGTATGTGCAATGCTCAGCTCAGAAGATTTTGACAATTGGCTGTGCAGCCTCCTATGTGATCACTGGATCATGTACAGGTGAGTATAAGACTGGCAGGGCAACCTACAATATTTGGTATGGTTACACGTTATAGAAGAAAAGAGACAAAAGAAAAACAAGGTATCGAGCAATGAATATGTAACAATATCACTGGACTTTTTTTTTACTATACATCCTGTAAAATCATATAAGGAATTCAAACATATTGAAGTAGATTGCCCAATTGTACCCAGTTATTTTTCTAATTTAGCCTGCTGCTTTATGTAACAACCAACTGGCAACGATGGTAAAAAAAAAAGAAATTGTCTGACACTGCATATGCCACTTTTTTGAAAGTCGAGAGCATGTAGCAAATAGTAGGTACTAAGGGCCAGATTCACGTAGAATCGCGGCGGCGTAACGTATCGTAGATATGTTACACCGCCGCAAGTTTTCATCGCAAGTGCCTGATTCACAAAGCACTTGCGATGAAAACTACGCCCGCGGCCTCCGGCGCAAGGCGGGCCAATTCAAATGGGCGTGTGCTATTTAAATTAGGCGCGCTCCCGCGCCGGACCTACTGCGCATGCTCCGTTTCGCAAATCCCGTTGTGCTTTGCGCACCATGACGTCATTTTTTCGAACGGCGACGCACGTAGCGTACTTCCGTATTCCCGGACGTTCATTTTTAAATTTCGATGCGGGAACGACGGCCATACTTTAGACAGCAATACGTTTGCTGACTAAAGTTAGGGCACCTAAAACGACGACTAACTTTACGACGGGAAACTAGACTAGCAGCGACGTAGCGAACGCGAAAATCCGTCTGGGATACGCCGTAACTCCTAATTTGCATACCCGACGCTGGTTTACGAAGCAAACTCCCCCCAGCGGCGGCCGCGGTACTGCATCCTAAGATCCGACAGTGTAAAACAATTACACCTGTCGGATCTTAGGGATATCTATGCGTAACTGATTCTATGAATCAGTCGCATAGATAGAAACAGAGATACGACGGCGTATCAGGAGATACGCCGTAGTATCCCCTTTGTGAATCTGGCCCTAAGAGCACAGTTCTGGTCTCAAAGTGATTCAGAAGAAGTGCGATTTGTAAAAATGTTCTATGACCCTCATATATTCAACAAATGATTCACATCCTCCAGTCAAAAAACAGGAACTGTTTAGAATGAGAATTACTTTATTTTTGCATTAGTAATCATGACATCATCTGTACTGAAAGTTCTTAGGGCCAGATTCTTATCTTTACGCCTGAAAACGCCTTACGTAAACGGCGTATCTTACTGCGACGGGTGTGCGTACTTCGTGAATAAGCGTATCTTGCTCATTTGCATATTCTCGGCGTAAATCGCCGTACATGCCCCTAGCGGCCAGTGTAAATATGCAGCTAAGATACGACGGCGTAGGAGACTTACGCCGGTCGTATCTTAGCAACAGAGAAGCGTATCTCAATTTGAGCATAAACTTAAAGATACGAGGGCGCGGATTCGGACTTACGACGGCGTATCTACCTATATAACTTTTGAGCAAACCAATCAATATACGCTTATTGCATTTTTTTTTTTTACCAAAAATATGTAGAACAATACATATCACCCTAAACTGAGAAATATATATATTTTTTATATATATATATATATATATATATATATATATATATATATATATATATATATATTTTGGGGGATATTTATTATAGCAAAAAGTAAAAAATATAGCTTTTTTTTCAAAATTGTCGCTCTAATTTTGTTTATAGAGCAAAAAATAAAAACCACAGAGGTGATCAAATACCACCAAAAGAAAGCTCTATTTGTGGGGAAAAAAAGATGTAATTTTTGTTTTGGAGCCACGTCGCACGACCGCGCAATTCTCAGTTAAAGTGACGCAGTGTCGAATCACAAAAAATGGCCCGGTCATTGGGCAGCCAAATCCTCCGGGGGTGAAGTGGTTAAGAAAACTTTATTACATAAACTACTCATTGTAATGTTTCAACTGCCCTTCACTAAAAAAGATGAGGGGCCTTGAATATTACTGATATATATATATATATATATATATATATATATATATATATATATATATATATACTGTATATAATTGAATGATAAAACAAAAAAATGTGCTCTTAATAAAATGTATTGTGGGGCATGTCATTTTAGAATGTTTCTTTCCTTTGGAATTAGTATATGTTGTAGGTGCTGCAATGAAATCTGCAGTGCGTTCATCAGTACATGCATCCAATGGGATGTGTGAAGTAAGCGCAGTTTTCGGTACCCTTTATGCTGACATTATTAGGAGCCACACACTTCTTGTATGAATAGCCTTGAACTTAATCCAGGATTATTGAAATGCATGAGAATTGTTAGGAGGCTGAAGTCAACATCCCTAGATCTGCCTTTGTATTGTAACCTTCAACACAGTATCAACTTGCACTGAAACTTGAAGATCCTAATGGGATTAAACATAAAAGAAAGTTAGAAAAAGTATTTGGATTAGAAATCTAACTAAAGCCTACTGTGAGAAAGGCCACACTGCTGTCACTGACCTTTTCCTCTATAAGTATGATACCAGTTGAGCCCATCTAAGTGTCAAAAGGGTCTCCTCCCACTTATTTACTTAGAGCAACAGGTGTCAGACTGAAACAATGCAATGTAAAATGGACCAATGTGCCACGCTAAGCACTTATCTACATACAACTAGCTTGTTTTGTTATATTACTTTCCTAAATATTTTAATAAATTCAAATAGCGCATAATATCCAGGCACAAACAAAAATGAATCCCCATATGAATTGTGCATAATCAAAAGCAGCTCTGCATAAAAACTAATGAGTCTCTTGTTTTTTGTTTTTTTGGTAAAAGCTTAATTGAACAAGCTGAAGTTACAATCTACCATGCACAGCTGTACCATATTTTGCACTCGCCAGTTTTAGGCCCCTTTCACACTGGGGCTTGATGTGCGGTGGCGGTATAGCGCCGCTATACCGTCGGAATTGCCGCGGTATTGCGGCAGTATTCGGCCGCTAGTGGTGCAATATTAACCCCCGCTAACGGCCGAAAAAGGGTTAATACCGCCGGCAATGTGCCTCTGCACTTTACGTCCGGCGTAAAGTTATTCCCCATAAAGGAGGTGCAACCCAGCAGCAGACATGCAAAGGTCTGCACCAGGGAACACAAGCCGGTATTTTACGTTGGACGTGTGTCTGGCTGGGCGTAGGTTACATTCACGTCGTACGCAGTGATCCGGCGTAATTTAGGGAGTTGTTCCGACGTGGTTGTGAGCAGGCTCAGGGGGATACGTCCACGTCACGGCGCATGCGCAGTTCGTGATACGTATTTGTCTGGCGCTCGGCCCATCATTTGCATGGGGTCACGCCTCATTTGCATGGGTCACGCCCACTTCCACCTACGCCGGTGTACGCCTTCGAATCCCACGCCACGCTGGAGCACTGGCTTGCTGAATGCATTGCTTGCCTCTCTGCGCTGCGTTGGCGTAGTGTACATTGGTTACTCTACGGCGGCGTAATGTGCGCCTTGCTTTCTGTGAATCTGGGCCTATAAGTGCAAAGTGCACTTGAAATTGAACTGAAAGTGCACTTGGAAGTGCAGTTGCTTTAGATCCGAGGGGGACATGCAAGGAAAATAAAAAAACAGGATTTTAGCTTGCGCATGGTTGGATGATAAAATCAGCAGAGCTTCCCCTCATTTCAGATCTACCCCTCGGATGTACAGCGACTGCACCTCCAAGTGTATTTTCAGTGCAATTTCAAGTGCACTTTGCACTTGCAGTTTGCACTTGTAGTGCGAAGGGGATTTGCCTTTTGTAAATAACCCCCATAGTGTTGATGTACTAATTTTTCTCTTTGGTGTCCCATTTGGAATAGAAAATGACATGCAGTAAGGACACGTCCACAAGTTCTGATGCAGATTGCTTACTATATTTCTGAAAACATCTGGGATCTTAGAATATTTCACTCGATCCAAAGGGTCTCTTTGTGATAAACATGTGAACTTATCACATTATCCCAAAAATGTAGGCTGCATTGTTCTCTTACATAAGTTTAATCAGATCATGTATAAAATGTGGCATCAAGTATGTGCCCTACTTCTCAGCAGCCATGTCTATTGGTTAACAATGTAAAACAAAAACACCCGTGTCTATACATCTGTAATTTTTGTAATGACGTGTATAAACAACAACACAGTCAGTCTCTAATGTGCCAGTCTTTGATTAATGAGCACAAATAATTCAAAGTAAACACTTAACAAATCTCCTAAAACCTACAAGTCTTCTGGCAAGATAGAATGGACCACGGTTTGGAAACAATTACAAACGAAGCTCATAACAATGGAATTACCAAACATTAATCATCATTTAAGATGTCAGATGATCCAAACATGAGGTTTTTATGATTTTGTAAATTTACAGGAATATTTGTTCCCATAGCTTCATCTATTCCAGTTTCCTTAATTTCGCTTTTATGTACATGGAAAAACTACAAAATTAAAAATATTTCTGAGCTCTAATTCTAGCGTTCATTGGTGGCACGTAAAATACATTCCTTTGTGTAGGCTATTAGAAGATTAGCATGTACACCAAATGCACCTCTTTTGTGGTCACTTGTTTGCTGCTATAGTTACTCTCTGGATTTAATATTGCATTCCAATCTTTTATACAGCACAAGAAATTCAGTAGCTTTGTAAAACCAGATAATTTTAGTCATGCACTTTGCTTCTGTCTCAGACAATGTATATTAGGAAATCGTGGATTTGGCACACAGTACTGTATTCTGATTTTAATTTATTCATTATGTGTGCTGGGCCATATTTTCCCCTGCTGTTTTGTGGTAGATATTCATAGACAGACAGGAGATTTTTTACTATTTCACTTGCTGTTTTCTGCCAGATTACCTAGTCAGTCAACCTTAGGGGCATATTTATAAAGCAAAAAATGAGACTTTTATGCCACGTACACACGATCAGTTCATCTGATAAAAACAATCCGATGGACCGTTTTCATCAGACGAACCGATCTTGTGTGGGCCCCATCGCTTTTTTTCCCATCGGTGAAAAAACTTAGGGCCAGATCCACAAACGAGATACGACGGCGTATCTACTGATACACCGTCGTATCTCTGTTCCTAACTATGCGACTGATTCATAGAATCAGTTACGCATAGCTAGCCCTAAGATCCGACAGGTGTAATTGAATTACACTGTCGGATCTTAAGGATGCAATTCTAGGCCGGCCGCTAGGTGGCAAGGCCATTGCGGCCGGCGTAGAATATGCAAATGAAGATTTACGGCGATCCCCGAACGTCCCGAATGGCCCGTCGATCTAAATCTACATAGTTTCCGTCGGGTTACGCCGCGTAAAACTAGGGCTGAGCCCTAGTTCTCCTAAGCCATGTTAAGTATGGCCGTCGTTCCCGCGTCAAAATTTAAACATCAACGTCATTTGCGTAAGACGTCCGTGAATGGCGCTGGACGCCATTTACGTTACCGTCTAAGCAAATGACGTCGGTGCGACGTCAGTTAGCGCAATGCCCGTCGGGAAATTTACCCGACGGAGCATGCGCAGTACGTCCGGCACGGGAGCGCGCCTAATTTAAATGGCACTCGCCCCATTCTATTTGGCCCGCCTTGCGCCGGACAGATTTAAGTTACACCGCTGCAAATTTCCAGGTAAGTGCTTTGTGGATCGGGCACTAACTTGGACAATTTGCGGCAGTGTAACTTAAATGGGAAAAGTTAAGTTACGCCCGATATTTGTGGATCTGGCCCTTAGAACCTGTTTTAAAATTATCTGATGGTTAAAAAACCGCTAGAAAAAAACGATCGTCTGTGGGCACGTCCATCCGTTAAAAATCCACGCATCCTCAGAATCAAGTCGACGCATGCTCGGAAGCATTGAACTTCATTTTTCTCAGCACGTCGTTGTGTTTTACGTCACCGCGTTCTGACACAAACGGATTTTTAACCGATGGTGTGTAGACAAGACTGATGAAAGTCAGCTTCATCGGATATCTGATGAAAAAATCCATCGGTCCGTTTTCATCAGATGAACCGATCGTGTGTACAGGGCATTACAGAACGTTTAGAAATGGTCTACTCTTCTTGCATGGTAAAATGCCACATTTTACAATGCAGGAAGTGGCAGCTCTGGCCAACGGTGCCTTTCACTTTAAAAAGCGCAGAACACGGTTCACTTTTTTTTTAACGTTATTGTTAAAATGTTACATTTCATTAATTTCTACGCACCGTAGCTCAACTGTAGTGCAAAGAAAGGCAGGGAGGAACAGAGCATTGGGTAAGCTGCAGTGCAGAATAAAAAATGCAGATATGTTGCAGATTTCTATACCAGACTGCAGTGGCAGCCTGTCCATTAGGGGCACAGGGGTGCCGCCCCCTAACCCATGCGCCCTGCCCCTAATCTACATGCAGGGTGCTGGACTATTGGGTTTCTTCTTTTTTGAAGCACATGATTAGAGCCTGAGGCTCTAACTGTTTTTTAAAAAAGGGTGGGCTTGGGCCACAGAGCACTGTGCCCTGAGCCCACAAGTTTTCCTGATTCTCCTCATGGCCAATCAGAAAGCAGATTCTGAGACCCAATTGGCCAGGGAGCAATGGCCCCAGCTCTTTCTTGGAGGGAGGAGCAGCATTGACCTCCTAAGGTAGGGCCACTGATCGCTGTTGAGCGTCTCCCGCGGGGAGTGTACTGATCGCCGCAGTCTGTCTCCTGTGGGGGGGCACTGATCATTGATTTCCATCTCCCGTGGGGAGGGGGGACACTGGTCGGTGTCATCTGTCTCCTGCTGGGGGGGTCATTTTCCCTCCCCCCAGCACCAGCTGCCACTGCCGGACTGCAGCTCACCTGAAGGCTGTATTCGGGTGCAAACAAGGTACATAGAAACAATTGGTTTCTGTGTGCCCTTGCAGAGACCTGCAGTTTTCTTGTCCTGGAAACTGCAAGTCTCAACACAAGTGTGAATAAACCCTAAGGCCCCTTTCACACTGGGCGGATCAGTAATGATCCGCCTCCGTATGCTCAGCGGGAATCGCTCCGTTGATCCCTGCTGAGCTGGCGAATGACAGGGCGGTCCCCGCACACTGTGCAGGGACCGCCCTGTCTTTTCTCCGCTCTCCCCTATGGGGGGATCGGATGAACACGGACCGTATGTCCGTGTTCATCCGATCCGAAGACGGAAGGAAAAATAGGGTTTTCTTCCGTCTGCAAAATCAGATCTTTGCGGAGGCGGGCGAGATCGGGTGTCAGCGAATGGTCATCCGCTGACATCCGCGGTCTCATAGGGATCAATGTATTTCCCTTTTTCATCCGCAAACGGATGGATGAAAAAGCGGACATACGGTCAGCACGTGTGAAAGGGGCCTTATTGATGGTGATTGATTAATCACTGTCATTTAGATCACATGCACCAGGAAGATTCACCTGCAGTGTCAGATCAATGTTAGATTCACTGCTTTATACAAGGGGCGTTCAAGTCAAACTGGGACTTTTGAGTTTATATAATAAAAAATAGATTTCAAGGAATGGAAACTGCATTTCATTTTTAAAATACTGCCCTTCTACATTTAAACACTTATCACAGTGTTTAACTAATACCTGGAAAGCTTCGGCATAGAAATATTTGTCAGTACGCCTGAACTATCCTAGGACATCCTGCTTCACTTTGTTATCAGTGCTAAAATGATGACCTCCAGGCTGTAAGGGGGATGTGTCTCCTAGCCGAGTTGATGTAATGTGCACAGTATGAGCATGCACGTTGTCCTGAAGAAACAGGACATCTTTAGAGATCAAACCAGGTTGCTTTTTCTGCAAAAGCGTATGCACATCACTCAGAACAAGACAGTAACATTCACTGTTGATAGTGGCACCACGGAGTAGAAAATCCACATGATTAATGCCACGGTTGTCTCAGAAAACACTTGCCATCACTTTACCTGCAGACACAATTGTTCCGTTTTTTTTGGTGGTGGTGAGTCTGTGGTGGAGCTGTTTCATGCATGCACTAACACTGTTGTGCCACCTACCAGTAATAGGACACAGTTGCCACTTACTACTGCATGTAGTACCACCACACTAACATCCCGTCTTTGGGATGGTGATCAGCCAATTTAAAGCATCAAGAATTATTGTAAATATCTGGAATGGAATGATGCTGGCTCTTGTGTGTAGTTGTCTTCCAGAATTACTGTATGAAAAGCCAAAACATTTAGTTACATGTTAAAACCCTTGTAAGGTTATTATTGTTGTCTGTGTCCCTGTTGGAGAGATGCACACTCTGTATTTGTATCTGTAATTTTACAGTTGTCAAATGATCGAGTGGTAAAAAGCGTTCGATACAGTTCCCCACACACCGCTCATGTGTAAGGTAAGGTCTACAGGATTGGATATATCAGTTTGTAAATGGATAGAAAACTGGCTGAAAGACAGAATTCAGAGAGTCGTGGTTAATGATTCTTACTCTGAATGGTCCAAGGTTATCAGTGGTGTATCCCAAGGTTCAGTGCTGGGACCCTTACTTTTCAATATATTTATAAATGATATTGGGTCTGGGATCAAAACTAACATTTCTGTCTTTACAGATGACACCAAGCTATGCAGTGGAATAACGTCCTTGCAGGATGTCTCCAATTTACAAGCCGACCTCAATGCTCTGTCTAATTGGGCGACTAAGTGGCAGATGAGGTTTAATGTTGATAAATGTAAAGTTATGCACTTGGGGGCTAAGAATATGCATGCATCATACATACTAGGGGGAGTACAACTGGTTGGATCCGTAGTGGAGAAGGATCTGGGGGTTTTGGTAGATCATAAGCTCAATAATGGCATGCAATGCCAAGCTGCGGTTTCCAAAGCGAGCAAAGTCCTTTCTTGTATTAGAGGTATGGACTCCAGAGAGAGAGATATAATTTTGCCCCTGTACAAATCATTAGTAAGACCTCATCTGGAATATGCAGTTCTGTTTTGGGCACCAGTTCTCAAAAAGGATATCGGAGAACTGGAGAAAGTGCAGAGAAGGGCAACCAAACTGATAAGAGGCATGGAGGAGCTCAGCTATGAGGAAAGATTAGAAGAACTAAATTTATTCACTCTTGAGAAGAGGAGATTAAGGGGGGATATGATCAACATGTACAAATATATAAGGGGTCCATATAGTGAACTTGGTGTTGAGTTATTCACTTTACGGTCAACACTGAGGACAAGGGGGCACTCTTTACGTCTATAGGAAAAGAGATTTCATCTCCAAATACGGAAAGGTTTCTTCACAGTAAGAGCTGTGAAAATGTGGAACAGACTCCCTCCAGCTCAGTAGATTGCTTTAAGAAAGACCTGTATTCTTTCCTAAATGTACAGAATATAACTGAGTACTAAAATTTGCAGGTAAAGTTGATCCAGGGTAAATCCGATTGCCTCTCGGGGGATCAGGAAGGAATTTTTCCCCTGCTGTAGCAAATTGGATCATGCTCTGCTGGGATTTTTCGCCTTCCTCTGGATCAACTGTGGGTATGGAGTTGGGTGTATGGGATTGTATTGTGTTTTTTATTTTGTTTGTTTATTTTTTTGTGGTTGAACTGGATGGACTTGTGTTTTTTTTCAACCTGACTAACTATGTAACTATGTAAAAATACATTTTTCAATAGGGACAGCCATTTTGGTGTCCACTGCCAAAGAAGCAATTTCCCCTTACTTGGAGCAGAATATCTCATCTCCTCACATGGAAATATCCATGGTGGGACCCAGACAGAAATAAAGACACTGACACAGGTCTTAACTATTGATAAGACAATTTGCATGGGTTTGATTTGAAGGCAGGTTCAAGAACATGTCAAAACTCTGCAAATGCTGGACTTTAATGCAAACCCCTTGGAGTCAATAGGAGGTGAATCTTGAAAATCGATTCTCTACATTTTCAGGGCTAATTTGCAAGGGACTGCCAAACAAAGGGCATGGACCAATGAACAAAATTTAAGAAAATGCCGTTCAGCTGGGAGGATCTCTTTTAATGAGGGTTAAAGCAAAGTATAAAACTTGTAAAATTCCTATAAATAACATTCTTTAATCATTTAAAATAAATGTAAATTTCCAAGCGCTAAACAACATTTCCATTTGTTCTATTTGTAAACAAAGCAGACAGAGATTTCCTTCATCTTTACCAGTTCCTTAGGCTGCATTTATACCTTAGTGTTCTGGGAAAGCATGTTTCTGCTCGCATTTTCAGGAAAGATGCAAAAAACTATCTAAAACATGCATCGCTTTTGAGTGGTCATTATTTCTTAATGGCACCCTAAACGTGTCAAAATGCGCATCACAAGAACGCATGAGGCTCACTACCACAAAAAGGTGCAATAGCTACTTTAGTTCACTTGTTGTGCATAGTGCAGCCCATTCACTTTCTGTCACGTGGCAACAAAAAAACATGACGCATAGCATCAGGTGTGAATGGGGCGGATTGTCTCCAAAAGTCAGAATATTCTTTTTCTATGGAAGGCGTCATAATTAGTGATTGACATGGATCTACATGACTGGATGACATGATGATTATGATGGACTTACACCAAGACCAAGACTTACACCAGCTCCTCCCGTGTAGTCCTGGGCTGATTTCTCACCTTTCTTAGGATCATTGAGACCCCACGAGGTGAGATTTTGCATGGAGCCCCAGTCCGAGGGAGATTGACAGTCATGTTTAGCTTCTTCCATTTTCTAATGATTGCTCCAACAGTGGACCTTTTTTCACCAAGCTGCTTGGCAATTTCCCCGTAGCCCTTTCCAGCCTTGTGGAGGTGTACAATTTTGTCTCTAGTGTCTTTGGACAGCTCTTTGGTCTTGGCCATGTTAGTAGTTGGATTCTTACTGATTGTATGGGGTGGACAGGTGTCTTTATGCAGCTAATGACCTCAAACAGGTGCATCTAATTTAGGATAATAAATGGAGTGGAGGTGGACATTTTAAAGGCAGACTAACAGGTCTTTGAGGGTCAGAATTCTAGCTGATAGACAGGTGTTCAAATACTTATTTGCAGCTATAGTTAAAAAATCATAAATTGTGATTTCTGGAAAAAAAAATTCTGATTATGTCTCTCACAGTGGACATGCACCTACGATAACAATTTCAGACCCCTCCATGATTTCCAAGTGGGAGAACTTGCAAAATAGCAGGGTGTTCAAATACTTATTTTCATCACTGTACATCGACTTTCTACATACATTAAAAGTAGAAAACCATAGGCACACCACGTGAAATGAGGGGGAGGGATCACTTATGTCAAACAAGACCTAAATGTATTCAGTCAATTTTTCAATTTTAAAGATTGGTGAAATTTGGACTTCATTTTCCATACAGACATTGCCCCCCCCCTCCCCATTTAGGGGGTGGTTGTTAACCCACTAAGTAAACTTTACACCATACTCTCTGTTTATGAATGTAATCTGCTCCTGTGTCTGTGCCTTATAAAAAATGCAGCTATATACCTGTTTTCAGGGTGCTTCTCAGGCATGCACGTGACCCATGGCTCTCTTCTCACTAGGCCTGACAGCTGCAGCAGGCGGGGCCAAGGATCTCCCACTGATGTCAGTCAGGATGGGAGGAGGAGAGAAGGAGAGAACCAGCCGGTCACGTGAGTGCCGATCGGCACTCTGAAAACATATATGGTATATAGCTGCATTTTTTTATAAGGCACAGACACAGGAGCAGATTCGATTAATAAAGAGAGGATGGTGTAAAAATTTAATAGTAATTTCAGCAGCAGAATGGGAGGGGGTGGGCACGGACACAGAGCTGACAGGCAGGGAGGGGAGGGGGGAGAAGACAGAGGAGAGCACAGAGGAAAACAGAGGAGAGAGTAGATGACAGAGGCATGTAAACTGACCACAGTGTCAGGGCTCAGCAGCCATGATAGCCATGGTCAGTTTACAGGGGGAGGGTAGAACCAGGCAGGATCAGCCAGGTTTTTCAGGTGATACAGTTGGTCAAATAACACAGCACAAGCACTGTACATTCTTTAGGGAAACAGGTTTTTTTTTTTTTTTTTTTTTAGGTTAACAAACACTTTTAGATATGCTGAATTTTAAAATTAAATTCATAACTGATGATTCCTGATTGGCATCAGAAAAGGCAGTCATAAGTTCAGCTGGATATTTATTTATAATTCAAGATATTTAGTCTCTTTTTAAACTTGCTGTGTGAGAGGTTTAAGCTTGCTAATGACTGATTACACATGTTCACACCCCTCATCATGGTTCATTCTACGCATATATGAACAAATTGTTCTGACTTAACTTTCTTCTTTTCAATAATATCATTAAGAAAGACCTAAATTAATCCAGCAGGGAAGAAGTGACAATTCGTCAACAGAATAGCGTATCCCAGACCATGGTTTGAGTGGGTGTACCATCAGATGAGTAATACGCTTTTCAGAGAAAATGCAGTGCTCTTAAGTTAAGCCCTTTCTTCTCTAAAACAAACAACATCTGGATCTAAAGGATTTGTAGCGGTTATTCCTTTATCTATACTCTATAATCCAAGGCAATTCTTTCTGTAGTATCATCACAGTCTGCAATGACTGCTAACTCAATTTGTATTTTTTATCAGACTGTAACAGAGCAAAAATGAATTTCCCTAAACAAATGCAAACAGCGGGTCCCTGCAACAGATGATGTATCATATTCACCTGTCCCCTCTACTTTCCAGCAGCCTTTATTAGGCTTGGACACTTCTGGAATTGTTGGATGTCTATGTCCCTCGCTGTTAGCTACGTTTACTTCCTCAAGCCCCTATGCCACTGTGGATTTGTTTAGGGAACTGACATTGGGGGGGTTATTTACTAAAGGCAAATACACTTTGCACTACAAGTGCAGTCGCTGTAAATCTGAGGGGTAGATCTGAAATGAGGGGAAGCTCATTTCCCTTGCATGTCCCCCTCAGATCTACAGCGACTGCACTTCCAAGTGTACTTTCAGTGCTTTTTCAAATGCACTTTGCACTTGTAGTTTGCACTTGTAGTGCAAAGTAGACATGTGCAAACTGGAATATTTTGTTTCGTTTTTTCGTTTTCGTTTGGAAAATAAATTTATTTAGTTACTCCCGAAAATCGTTTTGATTTATTTCGTTTTTCGTTGGGGAGTAGCTTTCGTCCGAAAATCCAATAATACTTGGTTTCTGTCGAATGGTCAAAAGAATATTAGACGGAACGTCGAATATTTTTGGTTTCTGTCGATTGGTCAAACGATTATTCGACGGAACGTCGAATCTTTACGTCGAATCGTAGATTTCCGTTTGAATATTCCACCTACAAGAATTCTAATGTTGTATGACTAGTAATAATGACGAATCTATTCTCTATAATGTCGAATCTATTTTCTCATAAATCAAAAACTATTCTCTGTAATGTCGAATCTATTATTTCTATAGTGTCGAATCTTTTCTCTATAATGTCAGATCTTTTCTCTATGATGTTGAATCTTTTCCCTATAATGTCGAATCTCTCTATATCGAATTTTTACCGCAACGAAAACGAAAATAAAGCATTTTTTATGTCGGATCTTTCGGTTTTCGTTTCTTGCACTTTCGTTATCGTTTGTTAAATCGATAACGAAAAAAACAGATTTTCGGACGAAAATGCATTCTAACGAAAACGAATGCACATGTCTAGTGCAAAGTCAATTTGCATTTCGTAAACAAACCCCCTATAGTTTCTTTAAGTTCAAGTGTGGATCAGTGCATAAATTAGTGCACGAGCACTTGAAAATGTAACACTATATAACCCCTATGGTCTCTTTAAGTTCAAGTGTAGATCAGTGCATAAATGAGTGTGTGAGCACTTGAAAATGTAACACTATATAACCCCTATGGTCTCTTTAAGTTCAAGTGTGGATCAGTGCATAAATGAGTGCGTGAGCACTTGAAAATGTAACACTATATACAGAATTATGAGCATTTCATTAGTACTGTACCTGTACAAAGCCACACAATCTGTGATGGTCAAACAGAGGCATGCTTGGACGATCTTCTCTATGCACAGTTATGCTGTAGCTTCTCAACAATACTGGTACTGGTTTGGATTCATCCGTAATATGTAAAGTAATATGATTAAAACCCAGGCCAAGAGGATAATTAGCAGCCCTGAAAAATAAAAATAATACAAGTACATAAAATGCACTTTTACTTTGTAAAATATACGCCCCTTTTTAACTAATGACACTACCAACCACTCCCTGGTTATCTCCCGCCTCCCTACTGCAACTCCCTCCTCATTGGATTACCTTTACATAGATTATCCCCCTTCAGTCCATAATGAATGCTGCTGCAAGACTCATCCACTTTACCAACTGTTCAGTGTCCTCCACCCCTCTCTGCCAATCCCTGCACTGGCTTCCACTCACCCAACAAATACAACTCAAAGTACTAACAATAATTTACAAAGCCATCCATAACTCTGCCCCCAGCTACATCCCTAGCCTAGTTCCAAAATACCAACCAAGCCGTTCTCTTCGTTCCTCCCAAGATCTCTTGCTCTCTAGCTCCCTTGTCACCTTCTCCCATGCTCACCTCCAGGATTTCTCCAGAGCTTCTCCCATCCTTTGGAACGCCCTACCCCAATCTGACCAGCGGTCCCCTAATTTATTCATCTTTAGATGATCCCTGAAAACTTTTCTCTTTAAAGAAGCCTATCATGCTTCTAACTAATACACTGTTTCACTTCCTCCATTAGCTCATCTCCCACAGCTATTACTTTTTGTATCAATTGACCCTCCCTTTTTAGATTGTAAGCTCTAGCGAGCAGGGCCCTCTGATTCCTCTTGTACCAAATTGTGATGTAACTGTAATGTCTGCCTTCATTTTGTTAAGAGCTGCGCAAACTGTTGGCACTATATAAATCCTGTATACCATTAATAATAATGTACAGTTAGTTGTATGTCAAATTATTCCAAGAAGGAACTAAAAGATGCTACTCCAGCCCAGGCAAGGAAGGATTACTATTCCAGAATGTTACATCGGCTTTTTTCATAACAGGTACACTTTTAGGAAATAAGTAGGCTGGCATAGTTAAACTCTTTGGGAATTCTAGTTGGCCGACGGTATTTCGTTTCCATACTTTTTTTACTTCCTGTATGTGATGTCAGAATTTTGTATTACAAAAGTATTGATGCTTCTTAACCTCCCTGGCGGTATGATTCTTTCAGAAAAAACATGCTGAAAGCGGTACCATTATTTGCAAGGAAATTTGGCGTTTTATATTGTAGGCCTGTAATTTTTAGAAATAACTCACTTAAATCTGACCAAACAAGATTCTAATAGGCATCCCGGGTATGACATTTTTTTAAAAACAAAATTATAAATTATAATATAATAAATAACTATAAATAATTATAACAAATAATAATATAATTATAATAAAAATTATTCAATAATGTAATCAAATCAAAATCACTGAAATTTGCTCAGTTGCAGAATTGTCGTTGTCATTATTTTTTTTTTATGACGAATTTCCCCACAAATCGCTATCGCACAATTCTGCACAATTATCGCTGTTTTCTAGCTGATCTAAAACTATTTTTGACATAAAGGGACACTTTTGGTTGCTATGGACAATCTACAGTTTGCAGGGAGAAAAAAAGGTTTTTATTATATAAAATGACATGCAGGACACTGGGCAGACCACTAGGGACAAGGGGGTTTGGTTTTTTTTTACATACAGTACTGTAATCTATAAGATTACAGTATACTGTATGTAATGTGTTTGTTTACATTTTTGAATTTGGCGCCGTTCTCCGTCCCCGTGCGTCGTAACGCAGGGAACGGAGATGGGCGGCACAGGAGGACGCTGTGTGAATCGAGCGAGGTCCCGCTCGCTCACACAGCGATGTGGCATCGCTGGATCCAGGGACAAGGTAAGTAAACCCTGCCTGTACATCCAGCGAGGCAAGCCCGAGTCTGACTCGGGGTTACCGATTTTAGCCCAAAAATCTCACCCCGAGTCAGACTCGGGAACACAGCTCAGGAGGTTAAAAAAAAATAGAACTTTTTGGAAAAGGGTTTCAGCATTTGCAGGCTCTGTATTTCTCTCAGTATTAGTTTTCTATCGGAAGCCTTGTGTTCTACTGACATGCTCTAGACAAATATTATAGAGTTTTACCATATATCGTACAAAAGCTAGTGCTTTCAAAGTGATCGTATGATAATCTCATTGTTAGTACACAGCTTTTGCGAATTTTCCGAATGGACAAACACAAAAAATTTCACCAGGACTAAAGCCTAGTTCACACGGGCTGAATGTCAGATGTCGGTTCAATCAAAACCGTCCGACATCCAGGCCGTGTGTATGGCACCTGGTCCGGCTTCTAACGGACAAGCATGTACGAAAACCTGCAGCCGACTGACTACCAATCAGCACTCTCAGCCAATGGCTGAGAGCGTTGACCAGAGTGTTCAGACAACAATAGCACAGCAGGGAAGATCACTGTATTAACATTGCACCAGAGCTTTGTGGTGTGTACTAGACTTAAAAAAAGAGGTCAACTATTCTAGATGTTAGAGAAAAGCACAACAACAACAGGGGTTCTAACCCTTCTTTACTCTATCAAAAATCAAAATAAGGTTTTAAATATCAATACATTTTAAATGAAACATGCATGACAATCACAGCGATCACTATATCTGTATATAATGTCTCTTGCTTTTTGTCCTTGCATTTTACTTTACATCTTATATCTGACATCTTTACTTTCCTTCTCAGTTTAGTAAGGAAAAAGAAAATCAGTGATTCTTTAAACAATGCTTCCCTTCTCACACTATCATATGCCTGCTTGTAATTAATAGACAGGTGGTGTTGGTTGATATTATATTAACCACATTTTCCAGCACTATGAGTAACGGGATCTGTGGTTGACCTATTTTTCTGAAAACCACATTGATAGTCTTCCAGTATCACTTCAACATAAGGTTCTAATTGCATTGCTAAAATTCTCGTCATTACTTTATATGTGACGTATACCACAATAACTCCTACATATTGTTTTGTCTCCTTTCTTTAGTATATGGCAAATTCTTTTCAACCCTATGGAATCTGTTCCTTTTCCATTGCTCATTTTTTAGGTCATGTACAGTGCCTTGCGAAAGTATTCGGGCCCCCTTGAACTTTGCGACCTTTTGCCACATTTCAGGCTTTAAACATAAAGATATAAAACTGTAATTTTTTTTGAAGAATCAACAACAAGTGGGACACAATCATGAAGTGGAATGAAATTTATTGGATATTTCAAACTTTTTTAACAAATAAAAAACTGAAAAATTGGGCGTGCAAAATTATTCAGCCCCTTTACTTTCAGTGCAGCAAACTCTCTCCAGAAGTTCAGTGAGGATCTCTGAATGATCCAACATTGACCTAAATGACTAATGATGATAAATAGAATCCACCTGTGTGTAATCAAGTCTCCGTATAAATGCACCTGCACTGTAATAGTCTCAGAGGTTCGTTTAAAGCGCAGAGAGCATCATGAAGAACAAGGAACACACCAGGCAGGTCCGAGATACTGTTGTGGAGAAGTTTAACCTCTTCCCCACCGAGCCATAGTAAAATGACGTCGGTGGGGACCTCTCGTCCTTCAGACTGGACGTCATATGACGTCCTGGCTTTACCAGCCGCTAGGGGGCGCGCGCGCCCGCCACATTCCTCAGGACCCAGTGCGCGTGCCCGGTGGCCGCAATGTCCACCGGACACCCGCGATTACCTGCAATCACGGCAGGACCATGGATCTGTGTGTGTAAACACACAGATCCATGTCCTGTCAGTGGTGAGGAGACTGATGTGTGTTCCCAGTACAGAGGAACACATATAGATCTCCTCCCCTTGTGAGTCCCCCTCCCCCTAACAGTTGGAACACACTTTAGGGAACATATTTAACCCCTTCAGCACCCTCTAGTGTTAACCCCTTCTCTGCCAGTCACATTTACACAGTAATCAGTGCATTTTATAGCACTAATCGCTGTGTAAATGTGAATGGCCCCAAAAATGTGTCAAAAGCGTACGATATGTCTGCCGCAATGTCACGATCACAAAAAAAAAAAATCGCAGATCGCCGCCATTACTAGTAAAAAATAAATAAAAATAAAAATGCCATAATTCTATTTCCTATTTTGTAGACGCTATAACTTTTGCGCAAACCGATCAAATACGCTTATTGCGTTTTTTTTATAAAAAAAAATATGTTGAATACGGATCGGTCTAAACTGAGGAAAAAAACGTTAAAAAAAAAATATATATGATATTTATTAAATCAAAAAATAAAAGATATTGGCCCAGATTCAGGTAGATTTGCCCTTTAGTTACACCTGTGAAGAGCAGCTGATTTGCTCTGCGCTGGGGCAAATTGGAAAGATTGCCACCTGATTCAGGATTCCTTTTGTCTGCTAATTTGCTCCTTTGTAAGGCAAAAATCAGGGCGTAAGGCAGCGCAAGTGAAAGTGGGTGTGCCCTATGCAAATGATCTTTTTTCCACTCAGCAGGAGGAAGTCGTGGAGGAGGCGTTATCCTCAATCTGGAGGAAGCAGTGTCCCTCCAGGAGGATCCCACCATCCCTGACCGACCCACCACCCCCCCCGACCATAACATCATCCCCCTCCAGGGCAAGCCCCTCCAGTGTCCCTCCCTCCAGTGTCCCTCCCTCCAGTGTCCCCCCTCCAGTGTCACTCCCTCCTGTGTGACCCCCTCCCATTCTGCTCCCTCAGTTCGTGCCCCAGCCTCTCCTCCAAGGAAGGCTCTTTCTAAAACTAGGGGTGTACCCTCCAGCCTCCGTGAGGGTCTGCAGGAGGAGCAGGCCCGGCAGACCCACCATATAGGGGAGATGGTGGGAGACCTGAGGCGGGTGGCGGACAGCCTGGCATCCTCCTCCTCCTCTGTCCAGCAGGCCCTCCCCCACCATGCTGACCGGGGGGACCGACAGAATGAGACCCTGGAGGATGTTAGTGGCAACTGCGCAGCCATTGTGACCTGTCTGGTTGAACAGCAGGATGCCACTGCATTATTAACTTCGGAGGTGAGCAGGTTGGCAGGTGCGGTGGAGGCCAACACTGCTGCTGTGCGGGAGGAGGGGAGACTTACCCAACGGCAGTTGAGGATCACCACCACATGGCAGATGAGGATGTTGGGACAGACCAACACCGTCCTCAACCGCCTGGCCAACGCCATGAAGGGCTTGCAGGCACCACCTGCCAGGAGAGATGAAGTAGGGGTTGATGCTACCCCCCCCCCCTCCATCCCCACCCCATGCTCCACCACGGCGTCTGAGGAGCCAGAGCCGGGGCACCGTTGGGCCAAGGATGTCCAAAAGAAAAAAAAAAATTATGACCATTTTTTTTTTTTTGGTGGCTCAGATTATGAGCTTGTTTTTTGGTTATGCTCAGATTTAGAGTTTTTTTTTTTATTGATGCTCAGATTATGAGCTTTTTTTTATTTTGTAGCTGCCCCTGGCATGTTGGCACACAGATGTGAGATCCAGAAAGTGTGGGTGCTCTGCTTGTTCAGCTCGTCCTTCTTGGTGCTGCTGTAGTTGCTCTCCAGCTGACCTGTGGCCATCTGTTGCTAACTTGCCCCTGCTTTTATAAAGTGCAAATTTGCCCCGGCCAAACAGCTTGCGCGCTTTGGGCGCAAAATGCGCCTCACACGTGCAAGTTTATGAATCAGTGGCAGTTCCTCATTTGCATATTTGCTGAGGGATAACCATGAGAGCGCTAGTTGCTCCCTGACCAAAATTGCCCCTTAATTGCGCCGGGGCAGAGAAACTGCCTCCGTGCAAAAATGCCACATTTCAGGCTTAGCTTGCTTTCTGGGTCACCCGCAAATTTGCCTGGGCGCAAATCCGTACTTGCGCGGCGCAAATCACACTTGCTCCCGCGCAAGTCGTACCTGAATCTGGGCCATTGTGTTTTTTTTTTCAAAATTGTCGCTCTTCTTTTGTTTATAGCGCAAAAAATAAGGTGATCAAATACCAACAAAAGAAAGCTCTATTTGTGGGGAAAAAAGAGTGTAAATTTTGTTTGGGAGCCACAACGCACGACCGCGCAATTGTCATTCAAAGTGCGACAGCGCTGAAAACTAAAAATTGGTCTGGGCAGGAAGGGGGTGAAAATGCCCTGTATGGAAGTGGTTAAAGCCGGATTTGGATACAAAAAAAATTCCCAAGCTTTAAACATCCCAAGGAGCACTGTGCAAGCGATAATATTGAAATGGAAGGAGTATCAGACCACTGCAAATCTACGAAGACCTGGCCGTCCCTCTAAACTTTCAGCTCATACAAGGAGAAGACTGATCAGAGATGCAGCCAAGAGGCCCATGATCACTCTGGATGAACTGCAGAGATCTACAGCTGAGGTGGGAGACTCTGTCCATAGGACAACAATCAGTCGTATACTGCACAAATCTGGCCTTTATGGAAGAGTGGCAAGAAGAAAGCCATTTCTTAAAAGATATCCATAAAAAGTGTCGTTTAAAGTTTGCCACAAGCCACCTGGGAGACACACCAAACATGTGGAAGAAGGTGCTCTGGTCAGATGAAACCAAAATTGAACATTTTGGCAACAATGCAAAACATTATGTTTGGCGTAAAAGCAACACAGCTCATTACCCTGAACACAACATCCCCACTGTCAAACATGGTGGTGGCAGCATCATGGTTTGGGTCTGCTTTTCTTCAGCAGGGACAGGGAAGATGGTTAAAATTGATGGGAAGTTGGATGGAGCCAAATACAAGACCATTCTGGAAGAAAACCTGATGGAGTCTGCAAAAGACCTGAGACTGGGACGGAGATTTGTCTTCCAACAAGACAATGATCCAAAACATAAAGCAAAATCTACAATGGAATGGTTCCAAATAAACATATCCAGGTGTTAGAATGGCCAAGTCAAAGCCCAGACCTGAATCCAATCGAGAAGCTGTGGAAAGAACTGAAAACTGCTGTTCACAAACGCTCTCCATCCAACCTCACTGAGCTCGAGCTGTTTTGCAAGGAGGAATGGGCAAAAATTTCAGTCTCTCGATGTGCAAAACTGATAGAGACGTACCCCAAGCGACTTACAGCTGTAATCGCAGCAAAAGGTGGCGCTACAAAGTATTAACTTAAGGGGCCTGAATAATTTTGCACGACCAATTTTTCTGTTTTTTATTTGTTAAAAAAGTTTGAAATATCCAATAAATTTCGTTCCACTTCATGATTGTGTCCCACTTGTTGATTCTTCAAAAAAAAAATACAGTTTTATATCTTTATGTTTGAAGCCTGAAATGTGGCAAAAGGTTGCAAAGTTCAAGGGGGGCGAATACTTTCGCAAGGCACTGTATATAGTTCCATAAAATTGCCCCTGCTTTTTTCATCTTTTGACTTTCTTCTTTTTAAATTGCCTGTGACTGGCTTCTATCACTACATAAGACGATGCTTCCTATTTTATTTCTGCATCATAAAATTGGACTTCTTCATTTCCGCTCATGTTTTGCATTCTACGTATTTATTTTTATTTTTTACAGTATTCAGCACACATTCTAATATTTTCTCTTAATTTCCTGGAAAGTTTTCTTTTCTGCCTATACAAACTTAGATTCTCAGATGAGCATTTCTCTTCTCTCTTTTCTTCTTTATCACATACATATCTTTGCACAGATTCCTAACTGTTTCCCTTGGAGTCTATCCTGTTCTTTTTCCTTTTGCATATCTCATTCACCATTCATGTTTTTTCAGAAAATTAATCAATACTTGCCTTTACTTTGCTCTTTAACGTTTTATACACAACTTTTTGGTTTATTCTTTTGTATTTCCACACTATATTAAACCAATTTGGCTTTTTTTTGTAATGTTATATACTGAAGGACCCTTTTATTACTATTACTTTTTTTATTTTCTGATATATTTCCAATGTTTCTGCTCATAGGGGCAGATTCACGTAGCTTGGGCGCAGCGTAACGTAACCCGTTTACGTTACACCACCGCAAGTTTTCCGATTTAGTGCCCGATCCACAAAGCACTTACCTGGAAATTTGCAGCGGTGTATCGTAAACACGTCCGGCGCAAGGCGGCCCAATTCAAATGGGGCGGGTACCATTTAAATTAGGCGCGCTCCCGCGCCGGACGTACTGCGCATACTCCCGTCGCAAATTTCCCTACGTGCTTTGCGCGAAATTACGACGCGCCGACGTTTTGTGAATCGCGACGTGATCAAATGACTTACGCCGGGAAAAAGAAAAAATTAAAAAAAAATTCAAAAGCGACGCGGGATAGACGGGCATATTTTAACATGGTGGAGTACTTTTCCACCATATTAAAGGTGCCCTATCTTTGCGACGGAAATCTAACACTTGCGACAACGTAACGACGGGAAAAATCTTCGTGGATCGCCGTAACTCCTAATTTGCATACCCAACGCTGGTTTACGACGCAAACTCCCCCCAGCGGCGGCCGCGGTATTGCATCCTAAGATCCGACAGTGTAAGTCCATTACACCTGTCGGATCTTCTGGCTATCTATGCGTAACTGATTCTATGAATCAGTCGCATAGATACTCTGAGAGATACGACGGCGTATCTGAGATACTCCGTCGTATCTCCTTTGTGAATCTGGCCCATAATCTCCATTCTCCGTTTGTATAATTTTATGTGCTGTGTTTTAAGTTTAGCAAAACACACGTACACAAAAATAATAGCAGTATCACAGTAAACATACTAAATTGTAATTATGTACTAAATAAGCATGATGTAATAATACAGATACCAGACAAGGGAAATGCAATAAATAAAATATCAAAATGCCAAAGTTCTCTCAATTATTATTAAAAAGGGGGGAACCCTGTCACCAAAATTCTCTCCCATAAGCCTCAAAACCAGGCTATTATTATAAGAACTATAAAGATATAGGCTACAGATCTAAACAAATCAGGCATGTATTGTAATGCCTAACCAATACAAGACCATAATCAAGAAGTATATTGGATAGAAGGATTAAATCTGTAAAGGAGTATAAGAATAAACCATTCAAAATTCTATACTTTCTGGAGTAATTATTATTATTATTATTATAAAGGATTTATATAGCGCCAACAGTTTGCACACCGCTTTACAATGTAGAGGGGGGACAGTTCAATACAGTAGGAATAGGAGGGCCCTGCTCATAGAGCTTACAGTCTAAAGGGAGGGGAGGTGGTACAAAAGGTAATAGCTGCGGGGATGATCTGATGGAGGTGTCTCGGGTACAGTATTTAGGTGGAAGTGGGGTAGGCCTCCCTGAATAAGTGAGTTTCCAATGATTGCCTAAAGGCTGACAGGGTAGGGGCTGACTTCAAAGATAGTACTGAGCTGACTACTACAATCTATGTCCCAACTGAAGGTGTGTCAGTGCCATTGCAGTTATGGTTGTAAATTGAGTTAATGTAGGGCCCATGGGCAATATCATGAGTAGAAAAATCAGCACAATATGCATGATCCTTTTTAAAAACACAGAGCACCGAGGACAGGCCCAGGCTAGGTATGGAAAATAAGGACTGTTTGAATAGCAGCAGATATATTATGATGTCAGGAATCAGTAGCAGGAATGGCCAGATCTGCATGGCTACACTCAGGAAACTGGAACTAGACTGTGTATGCTTTACGTGAGATTTATTTATAGTGAAACAAAATCCATCCAAACACCAGCAAGCTGCAAACATAAGAATATAAGCGAGTGAAAAACCCAGCAACAGAATACCTGACTAATTAACAAATAGAAGCTTAACCACTTCAGCCCCAGAAGAATTTACCCCCGTCCTGACCAAAGCATTTTTTACGATTCGGCACGGCGTCACTTTAGCTGACAATTGCGCGGTCATGCGACGTTGTATCCAAACAAAATTGACATCCTTTTTTTCCTGCAAAAAAAGCTTTATTTTGGTGGTATTTGATCACGTCCGATACGTATTCTTCTACATATTTTTGGTAAAAAAATTGGTTTGCGCAAAAGTTATAGCGTCTACAACATAGGGAATAAATTTATGGCATTTTCATTATTATATATTTTTTTACTAGTAATGGCGGAGATCTGCAAATTTTATCAGGACTGCAACATTATGGGGGACACACATCAGACACTTTTGACACTATTTTGGGACCAATGTCATTTGTACAGCGATCAGTGCTATAAATAGCCACTGATTACTGTATAAATGACACTGGCAGGGAAGGGGTTAAACACTAGGGAGCGATCAAGGGTTTAAGTGTGTCCTAAGGAGTGACTCTAACTGTGGGGGAAATGGGCTACCACTGACATGACAGTGATCACTGCTCCCGATGACAGGGCGCAGTAGATCACTGTCCTGTCACTAGGCAGAACAGGGAAATTGTTTATATAAGCATCTCCCCGTTCTGCCTCTCCATCTTACGATCGCGGGCTGCCAGCGAACATCCAGTTTGCGGGATCAGCGGGCTCGCTCCTGCGGCGTGCAGTTGGCGTGCATGCGCACCATCGGTGGTGGGCACGTGCCTGCATGGCGGCAAATTCCAAGGGACGTACATGTACACCCATTTGCCTGTACGAGCCATTCTGCCGACATATATGTGTGTGCGGCGGTCGGCAAGTGGTTAACTAACAAATAACTATATACAATTAGTGATGTAGCAACACCCCCCCCCCCCTCGGTTCAGTTCGCACCAGAACATGTAAAAAGTTCGGACCTGAGTCACAAACTCTATTAAAATCTATGGGACCCGAACTTGAAAAATCAAAAGTTCCCATTTTGAAGGCTTATATTGACCATAAAAAGGGTATGTAGGCCCAGGTACTGCCCTGGGGTCCATGTATCCCACATATCCCGGCTCCCCCTATGTGAATGAGTTGGAGTACATTGTATCCCTACTCTTTCACCCAAAAAAGTGTCAAAAATAAATAAAAACCCATTTTTTGACAATTCTTTTATTAAAGAATAAAAAATAAAAATTGATGTCCCCCGATGTAGATTCATCATCAATCACGATGCCTGCCGCACCGCCTGTCCCAAAAAAAGAAGAAAAAAAAACGATCCGCCCGTGACTAAGGCTAACCACCAAATGCCTGCTCTACCGCCTGGCAGTTTCTAAATAGGTAAGGGCAGAGTCACCTGGTGACACCTCCTGGTGGCACTGCCCTCTTGTGATGTTACCAACTCAGCATGCACCAGGTGGCCTTGCTCCTTACCTATTTAAGAATTGTCAGTTGGAGGAGCAGGCAGTTGGCGGTTAGCCTGCGCAGTGGGCAACGCAGGTTTTTCTCTTTTTTTCGAGTCCAGCGGTCTGACGGGTGTCATGATTGACGATGGATCTACATGGGGGACATTGTTTTTATATTTTTTTAATAAAGGGCTTGTCAAAAACTGGTTCCTGTTTTTTTTACACTACACTGTTTTTTTTGGGGGTGAGTCGGTAGGGGTACTATGTATTCATTCACATTGGGGGGTTGGATCTGAGGGCCCCCTGCTCGCAGACCCCCACAACCACCGCCCAGGGTTGTGGGGAAGAGGCCGTTGTAGAGCCCCCTCAAGCACCCTCCCCATGTTGAGGGCATGTGGCCTGGTATGACTGCATCCTCAGATAAGGGTCTGATATTGATTTTGGGGGACAACATGCCTTTTTTCTTTAAATCCATACCAAACCCAAAGGACCTGGTATGGATTGAGGGGGACCCCCACACAAGTTTTTATATTTTTCTATTTGGCAATGTTTTTTTTTCATTCAAGCTTTCAGGCCGTTAACAGCTGATGATTCCTCCGTTGTTACTGACACGTCGGTCGGCTTCCTGGCCCAACCTAATGACTGTGCACTCCACGGGTTCAGCCCGAACCGCTCACCCATCCCTATAAATGGGAAACACAGAAAGGCAGGAAAAACAGGAGGTGCAGAGAGCAGATTAGAAGGGGTAACGGAAAATGCAACAAGGGTGAGCAGGTATAGGGCAGCAGGATGGCAGGATACAGGGTACCGCATACAGGGCAGGAACAGGATAATGACTAGCAGTATCTGGCAGCAAGAAAAATACTAGAGTGAGATGCACTAATAGGAAAGGACCTAAATACCTTCCCAGCAGCCAGCATCAGGTGGAAACTGAGCCATAATGCCACCATTTGTATTAAAACACATCTGTCCTGATCTTGTGGACTGGAATAAGGTAGGATTTATGAATAATAAATTAAATAGTTATCTATTTGAAAAACCTTAATTTGTTAAAATCATGTTTCCATTTGTTGCCCTCACATCCAAGATATCCATTTTGTCCATTTCAAGCCTCCTGTCAGAAAGGTTGGTCTTGCGTTTTACCATTCCACAACAAGTATGTTGCTGAATATTATTTTATGTTTACAATATGTGTAACTTCAAGAAACAAATATTCTGTGCATATCAACTAACCTTGTTTCATAATTGTTGATCACTTAAAAGAAATATATAGCATTTGACAATATTTTTCCAAAACCCTTGTGTCCAAATATATTAGAGAGTGCAAAATCTGATGCATCTCTGCATAGAAACCAATCAGCTCCCATTTTTTTTTGTCACAGCTTAATCAAACAAGCTGAAGTTAGAAGCTGATTGGCTGCCATGCACAGCTTTTACACTCTCCAGTTTGAGTAAATCTCCCCCAATCTATTATATTCCTCTGCCTGTATAGGCTCACTATGTTTCAGATGCCTTCAACTTAGGGGACAAATATACACATTTTTTCTGGGTCACTGTCTGGGACTTTTCCAGAATAGATGGCCCTACTGATAACTGCCCTACCACCACTATAGCAATCAGGATCTTTTTGACCATGAAAACACCAAACACATCAAATTAGGGATAACTTCAGGGCTTTATGTTAAATACGCAAAAACGCAAATGTTATTGTCGTGGTATTTTTCATGCATAAGAAAATAAATTTTGATAGAAAAACAAAGTTCCAGGACTTGTGGTGTTTCTCACCCCTGTCAGCACAGAGCACTTGGATGAAAGAAACATTAAATGGTATTTTAAGGCAATTCCAAGTGAACATTCATTTTAAATTAAATTTAAATAAGCTGCAGTACAGGAGTGAACAATTTAATTGGGGTTAAAAAAAAAGTTTATTTGTTAAATAAGGCTCTTGAGTTTAGAATTTAAAAAATGAAATGATGGCATCACATGCAATGCCCGTGCAATGCGTATTCAGCCATACATATTGTATGGCTGAACTCGCATTGCATTTGCACCAAAATAGTACAGGACAATTTTTTTGGACCGCACTGGAATCGCAATCCAAATCCTGCACCACTTGCCAGTTCGCACTGCGATATGTAAACCAACCTGGGGACATCTATAAGTTTCTATTGACACTCGCAGTGGTTCGCATAGGGCAGTGTGAACCGTCTGCGAGTTCTATGCGATGCGGGAACCGTCACTGGAATCACACTGGTTCCCGCATTACACTAGCGTGAATCGAGTCTCAAGGTATTTTTTACTCTGTCTAGAAATCTAATTTCCTGCTTGTATCAGGAGAACAGAGGATCAAATTCTGTAGTCTGTTTGTGGAAGTTAAAGCCTAACACCATCCACCATTTATTTTTTTATTTGTTTTATTATTTTTATCTGTGACCTAATTCTTTGACCTCGCTATCATGACAAAATATGTTGGGGAAGTCAGCCGGATAGGGACTTGGGCAGCAGTAGAAATAATCAGACAGAGACTCTAAACCTTCCCTGCTCTAGGGGACTGCAATGATAATATCCAATATCCATTCAATGGCCCGGATTCACAGACAGCGGCGCACATTTATGCCGCCGTACCGTATCTCCTTTACGCTACGCCGACACAGCGCAGAGAGGCAAGCACTGAATTCAGAAAGCCAGTGCTGCCAAAACTGCGCTGGGTTTCCTAGGCTTAAGCGGGCGTAGGTGGAAGTGGGCGTGAGCCATGCAAATGAGGCGTGACCCCATGCAAATGATGGGCCGAGCGCCAGACAGATACGTATAACGAACGGCGCATGCGCCATCCCATGGACGTATCCCAGTGCGCATGCTCAGAATCACGTCGGAACTACTCCCTAAGATACGTAGGATCACTGCCTATGGCTTGAACGTAACCTACGCCTAGTCATATTCACGTCCTACGTAAACTATGTAAAATACGTCGGCTTGTGTTCCCTGGTGCAGCCCTTTGCATGGATGCTGCTGAGTTACACCTCCTTTATGGGGCACAACTTTACGCCGGACGTATGACTTTATACGCACTGCGTCGGACGGACGGACGTTCGTGAATCGGCGTATCTCCCTTATTTGCATATGTGAAAAGAGAATCAATCAATGGGAGCGTCCAGCATAAATATGCGCCCACTCTACGCCGGCGTAGGCAAGTTACGTCGGTCGGATGAAGCATGTTTTTAGGCGTATCTTAGCTTGTGGGCCCGGCGCATAGATACGACGGCGCATATTTGTACTTACGCGGCGTATCTGGAGATACGTCGGCGCACATGCTTTGTGAATCTGAGCCACGGTATATAACTGACCTGGTTAATAAGTGTTTTTTTCTTAAAAAGTGTTGACATTGTCTTTTCCTTTAAAACCTATTAGGTAATTTCATGAGCAAGGAAAATTGTTTAACTGTATTTTTTTGCACACCACATTTGATATCCTACCTTGGTCCATCCCTGTCATCCAGGTGCACTTGGCTTTTGCAATGTGCAGGCTCTGCTCCAATTTCCACTGTCACTACATCAAATGGCAGTTCTACATAGTAGTCTTTGATCTTTGGGTTGAATTCAGGAGTCAGGTCCAGAGAAGGATTGCTGAAGATACGACTGATGTAAGATAGTGTATCATTATCTGTTCCAAGAAACAGTCATTACAGAAGAGATAACATTAGTTACCAGGGTGTTACTTATAGGAACGTGCTATATCAGCAAGCAAAGAAAAAAATAATAATGGTAGCATTACAGATACTACTCCACGATGGGAAAATTATCTTAAAAAATGGAGTTTACAACTCTGCCTTTATTTTCTGTTTGGATGATGTTTTTTAGATCCCATTGCTCTGACTGTTACTTTTTCATTTCACTAAAGTTTAGTTGTCTAATATTCAAGATGCTGAGGATTACAACTTAGTTAAATTGTACGTAAACCATAAATCTATTTGCCGCTTTGTTTGGTATCATGCTTCACGGTATACAGTTTTCTTAAGACAATTCATTTTGTTGCAAAGTTTATTAGCAAGGCATCACCAGCTAAACAAATTTAGGGACACTGATTGTCACAAGCTCATTAATCAGTTAGTAAGTGCTGCTTCCCTGATGAAGGGGTCCTCTAAGGCCGCGTACAGATGAGCATACATGTACGATGAAACCGGTCCGCCGGACCGTTTTCACCGTACATGTCTGCTCGGGGATTTCTGTATGGTGGCTGTACTCACCATCATACAGAAATCCGCGCGTAAACAATACGCGGGGCGTGTCCGCGCCGTCGCCACGACGATGACGCGGCGACGTGGGCGGCCCTGCCAGTTCAATGCTTCCACGCATGCGTCAAAGTCATTCGACGCATGCGAGGGATGGCGGGCGCTCGGACATGTACGGTAGGTCTGTACAGACGACCGAACATGTCCGAGCGGGCAGGATTTCAGCGGGCTGTTTTAAAACAAGTCCAGAAATATTTGCCCGCTGGAAAAAGGCCCGGCGGGCAAATGTATGCTGGAATCCTGTCCGCTCGGGCCTACACACGACCGAACATGTCTGCTGAAAGTGGTCCGCGGACCAGTTTCAGCAGACATGTTCGGTCGTGTGTACGGCCCATAAGGCTCTGCAATATCATAATATATATATTTTTTGGGGGTTCTTTTGCATTTTTTTTTGCATTTTTTGGTATGCTGGTAAAGTTTTACTATTCTACATTGTACCGTTTGATTTGTCATTTTAGCACCTTCTACCACAAAACTTTGACAGCTGTAAGGAGTGCGTGGGATCACATGGACCCTCTATTGCAGCATTGCTTTCCAGGAGATCCTACCAGTAATAGCAACTCCTTAAGCATGCATATCTCATACCTGATGGGAAGCTGAGGGAGCCGACAATCACTGTAGTAGTCTCAGTGATAGCCACAATCTTCTAGGTTCTGCTCAGGTTCTGTGCCAGCAGCTTTCCCTCTGCACTATGACCACAAGGGGTAACTCATTCGGCACTTCAGAGAATGCTTTGTATTTTTCAAAAATGTATTTGACTAGACAAGATGGAGAGGAGGAAATTGATGCTACAATCTACACCTCACTTGTTTAGAGAATGCCTTGTATTCATAAAAAAAATAATAATTCATGTTCTATAAAATGGAAAGATAGACATAGAGGGCCAGATCCACATAGAAATAGATTGGCGCAGCGTATCAGAGATACGCTACCCCGCCGTACCTTACCTGGCGTAATTTTGAATGCTTAAAGATTTTGCGCCGTAAGTTACGGCGGCGTAGTGTATGTCTGGCGGCGGAATTCAAATCGGCGATTAGGGGGCGTGTTTAATTTAAATGAAGCGCGTCCCCGCGCCGAATGAACTGCGCATGCTCCGTTTCTAAATTTCCCGCCGTGCATTGCGCTAAATGACGTCGCAACAACGTCATTTTTTTTAACTTAGACGTGAATTACGTCCATCCCGATTCACGGGCGACTTACGCAAAAAAAAAAAAATTCAAATTTCGACGTGGGAACGACGGCCATACTTAACATGGCAAGTCTAACTATACGCCGCAAAATACCAGCTTTAACTATACGCCAGAAAAAGCCGACTAGAGATGCCGTAAAAAATTTGCGCCGGCCGCTCGTACGTTCATGGATCGTCGGAAATAGCTAATCTGCCCCAGAATTCTTTGTATTCTATAAATGGCAGCAGTACTAAGTAAGTGACCCCCTGTGGTCTTTGTGTAGTGGGGGAGCTGCTTTCACACAGGACCCAAAAGCTCACACTATCACTGGTGATCAGGTATGAGATATGCATACTTACATTGTGCCACGCTGGACCATGTAGATCAGCTTTAAACATACACTGAAAGAGGTAGTCTTAATTTCTATGTTAAAATGTATAATAATAATTCTTATACGTACCATTACTACAGTTCCTCACTTTACTGTTGTCTGTAAAGAAGTACATTAACATATTTTACTGATATTTAATGGACACATGAAAATATGGCACAGAATGAACCCTATTTTTTTTTTTTAGCCTTTCATGCCCCTCCTCTCCTAAACATACTTCATGCTGTCTCCAGGTTACCTATATATTAATACTTTTACCTCCCTTATCATACACAACTGGATATTAATCCCTTCATCTCCATCATGCCACTGCATGTGACCAGTACAATAAGGCCTTGTACACACGACCGAGTTTCTCGGCAAATAACAGCAAAAAACTTGCTGGGAGATATGTTTTTGCCGAGGAAACCGGTCGTGTGTACATTTTCGCAGAGGAAACTGTCGAGAAACTCGACGAGCCAAAAAGAAAGCATGTTCTCTATTTCCTTGACGGGAATGGAGAAAATTGGCTTGTCGAGTTTCTCGACGGTTTCACAAGGAACTCGACAAGCAAAACGATGTGTTTCGCCCGTCGAGTTTCTCGGTTGTGTGTACGAGGCCTAACTCCTTCACTTCCTCCTTCCTCTGTGTATGACTTTTACATTTAAGGTATCTAGTGCACCCTTCTCAAGCTATGCATTTGACCTCCTCAGTACCAGCATATCTCTTTATTTCCAAAAAAAGTGTACCAAAAAGTGAGATCACCTTGGCATGCCTAATTTCCAAAAAAGTGTCAAAATACACCACTGGCCTCAAATCCACCCTTTTTTTCTGGCTCTAATCAAGTGCTCTAAAAAAAAATCCATGGAATGCATGCGTCCAGGGCCCCGCATGTAGAGTAGGTGGCCCGATGATTGAATTAGAGGGGTGGTGCCCCTGCGCCCTGCATTACTGGCCGCCACTGGTCTGCCACCTGTTACAGCAATATACCCTACTTCTGGGTTACTGCTAAAACCCATACAGACAGTAAATATTCTAAATGAACTATTATGCCTCGTACACACAGTCAGGCCCCGTACACACGACCGAGTTTCTCGGCAGAATTCAGCCAGAAACTCGGTTTAGAGCTGAATTCTGCCGAGAAACCCGGCCGTGTGTACACTTTCGGCCGAGGAAGCCGACGAGGACCTCGGCGAGGAAATAGAGAACATGTTCTCTATTTCCTCGTTGTTCTATGGGAGAACTCGGCCCGCCGAGCTCCTCGGCGGCTCCAGGACTGAACACGCCGAGGAACTCGATGTGTTTGGCACGTCGAGTTCCTCGGCCGTGTGTACGGGGCCTCAGACTTTTGACCGTGCAGAAGTCCACCGTGACCCCGTCGGAGGTCTGACAGACGAAAAGAGAACAGGTTCTCTATCTAAGGTCCGTCGGACTTCCAAAAAAAAAAGTCACATGGAGTCTACACACGGCCGGACTTTCCAAGAAAAAAAGACCGTCTAAAGCCTCGTACACACGTCCGAGGAACTCGACGGGCGAAACACATCGTTTTGCTCATCGAGTTCCTTGTGAAGCCGCCGAGGATCTCGGCGAGCCAAATTTTCCCATTCCCGTCAAGGAAATAGAGAACATGTTCTCTTTTTGGCCCGACGAGATCCTCGACGGTTTCCTCAACGAAAAGTGTACACACGACCGGTTTCCTCGGCAAAAAAAAAAACCCAGCAAGCTTCTTGCTGGTTTTTGCCGAGAAACTCGGTCGTGTGTACGAGGGTTGACTTTTTTCCTTGAAAGTCCTGGCCGTGTGTACAAGGCATAACACAGACTGATGTTTGAGTAAATATGTTCCTTATATGCGAAAAATAGAAACAAATTAAAGCTAGGGTGTCTTTAACAAAATCTTGAACATTTTAGAAGAACAGTTTACAAAGTTCACACCAGTTCAGCTGGACTGCAGTGCTGGAAACCATTAACACAATGGCACCCAAGGGGTAGCTTCTCTCACGTCAGTTTGTTTTTAACCCCCACTATAGGGATATCTGCTGTTCTGCTTTTGATTCATCTAGTAAGATAAAGCTTAGATTACAGTTATCTGAATTAATCATCAAGGTTAGATAGTTGTACAGAGTATCTCAAAATGTGTCATCAGAAATAAGGAAAAAATTACTATTGCACCTACACACTCAGCAATATTTAGTATTAGTCAATACAGTAATACAAAATAATCCAAACCTGAGGAAGCTTTAGTTACTACAGAAGTAGCAGATAATTCGTGATTTCCTTTGTGTCCAAGTGTTTCTCTGAAAGTTTAATAAAGATGTGATTTGCTTCTTAAGTCAAAGGCTTTGAGTACAGTAGCAATGCAGGTAATTCACATACTTTTCTGGTTTTAAACCCTCACATATACTCAGGAAAGTATCTAGTATCTAACGATACACAGAAATTTAACAAATCCTTCTGTATACGTTGTATCTGTTTATCTGCCACCTTCTATTCTCCACATCCAGAATTTACACAGAACCTCTCAGCTCTGGAAAGCAGAAGGGGGCATCTCTGATCTCTGAGCCATTATTGGAGGGAAGGGACACACCCCCTTCTCACAGTACACAGACAACATGCACAGCTATGCCTGTCAATCACAGGCTGGGTACTGAAGCTCTCTTCCCAATCACCTTTTTAGGTAGGAAAGATAGATTTGTGTATTTTTTTCACTATAAAATGATGATGTCAAATGTAAGAGTGGTTTAAAATTACTCCATTCTTTAGACTGTTATCTGAAATGAGAGAAATAACAAAGTGAGGTAGAGACATGGGCCCAGATTCACAAAGCACTTACGCCGACGTATAACACGTTACGCTGAAGTAAGTGCAAATGTGCGCCGGCGTATGTGTGCGGCAGACCCACGAACCCAAATGCGCCTAAAAACAGGCTACACCCCGCCGACGTAGCTTGCACGCCGGCGTAGGGTGGGTGCCCATGGTGCTGCTCCCATTGATTAGCCATTCAAACATGCAAATGAGGGAAATACGCTGATTTTACAAACGTGCGTGTGCCCGGGGCATGCTACGCGAGATGCGCGGAAGTTGTACGTCCGGCGTAAAGTTATTCCCCATGAATGGGGTGCAACGAGGCAACAGACATGCACAGGTCTGCACCAGGGAACACAAGCCGGCGTATTGTGCGTTGGACATGTGTCTGGCTGGGCGTACGTTATGTTTACGGCGTACGTGGTGATCCGGCGTAGCTTAGGCAGTTGTGCCAGCGTGGTTTTGAGCAGGCACAGGGCGGTGCTGTGCACGCGTCCATGTCACGCCTCATTTGCATGGGGTCACGCCCACTTCCACCTACGCCGGCGCCTTCGAAACCCACGCCAAGCTGGCACAGCGTTGGGAGTACTGGTTTTGCTGACCAAGGGTCACTAATAATAACAGGGCAATCCAGTTACTAACATCATGACTAACATTACAGGTAAGCCTTTTTACAAGAACAACCCACAGATAAAGCCATACATCTCCGGGATGTGGTCAGTGAGGGGCTAATTGTGCTGAAGTTTCTGAGCTTACTGATGATGATGATGATGATGATGATGATGATGATGATAATAAACAGCACACCCAGCACACCCAGTACCATCCATGCAGTCTCTACTTGTCCTAAACTTCACTGTAAACCCCTTTCTATGATTTTCTACTTTTCTGACCCCAGCTCAGATCCTATCATCACTGACCCTATCTGTGCACCAAATGGCAAATACTGTACAATACAGTTTATAAAGGTTTTCACTGTATGCATTATGGGCTGAGAAAGGTAAATACATAGAAGGGCGCTTGAAGGTTTTTATGCACAGCATGGGAAAAGCCCAATGAATTAAAAATGAAGCGAACAATATGTAAATTGCGAATCAGGACAGTCACGTTTGGATCTACGTGTGCTTCTCATCTTTATAAAGAAAACACAGGAAATTCAATTTTTTGGTTGGCAGTATCCAAATCATTCAACAAAATATCATTTTTTCTTGTTTTAGTGTGCATATGCTGATGAAAGGTGATATGTATATACTGTAGTCTAATTTCCAAGCTGCAATGGGGGAGATTTACTAAAACCGGAGAGTGCAAAATCTGGTGCAGCTCTGCATAGAAACCAACCATTTTCCAGGTTTTAGCCCAGGTTCACACTGAGCTGCGGGAATGAAGCCGTGCAAGTTCAGCTGAACTCGCATGATTTCACTCCCGCTGGCAGTCCCGATTTCAGCCGTGATCACAGAGACACCTGTGCAGGTTTCTGCACAGGTGTCAACATAAATCGCGGGCCGAAATCGCAAAAAGTAGTACAGAAACAACTTTTTGATAACGGTGCAGCGCCGCAGATGTGGCGTCGCACCAATTAGAGCGGTAACATTGCCGGCAATTGCCGTCGATTTGACATGTCAAATTGCATGTCAAAACGCAGCAGTGTGAACCAGGGCTTATTGTCAAAGCTTTATTGAACAAGCTGAAGTTAGAAGCTGATTGGCTGCCATGCAAAGCTGCTCCAGTTTTGGTAAACCTCCCCCAGTGAGCCTTGCCATACCAGTCTCTCTGTGAACATATCCACAGCCCCTTGTGACTGTGCTAGATGGTTTTGGTACTACCAAAGCTTGATGCATGCCTATTATAGTTTCCTAAAGAGGAACTCCAGACATTTTATTTGTGTTTAAAAAAAGTCAGCAGCTACAAAAAGCTTTCCTCTACCTTCTCTCCCTGGCGACATGCATTTCAAATGTGTGCACCTGGCTGTGATAGCTTGCGACTTCACAGCCGGGTGTGCACTGCACATGCGCGAGTCACGCTGCGAATGCTGAATGGTCCAGCAGTCTTCTGGGACCTGTGACGTGTCCCAGAAGACTGCAAGGAGGGAGAACTTTTGGTCGGATCACCTAGGTGATCCAAGTGGACGTGAGAGCGGGTACCTGTCCAACAAGGTACCCGCTCCCCCCCCCTCCTCCAAAAAAAATTACATGAAAAACATGGCGGGGGAGAAGGGGAGGAGTGCTTAAAGCTGAACTTCACCTTTTGGGTGGAGCTCCGCTTTAATATTTGTCCCATTAATTCCCATTAAGTTATATGTGCACAATTGCACTACTGTACTAGAGCTGAGGTTCGTTTTAAAGTCCTTGAAAAGCATCACTTTTTAAAGGGAATGTATAGAATTAAAAAATAATTATACACACACACAAACTAAATAATTCTATTAATTTGTGTTAATAATGCCAATATGTGTTTTAGAACTTGTTTCTGTGTATAGTTTGTAACTTTATATGAACACTGGCAGCCACACCTAGGTCAGAAGGCCATAATCTATCAAATATTTGGTAATAACAATATACTTAAAATACTATGATCATATGAACATGAACATGTATAAATATCTTCTAAATGCTGATTGAATGTTATACAAACATTAAGAATATAAATATTATGAAATGCAACTATTTTTGTAATATTTATAATAGCTCTTTATTTTATAAAATATGTACAGATCACATAAATAACACAGTAGCAATCCCTTTATATTTTTAGTCCTGAAGAAACAGATAAATTAGGCTAAACATGTTGATCATTGAGTATATAGTGAAAAAATGCTGTACTTTAGAATGGTTTTAAAAGCAGAACAAAATCCAGCCCCTAAAGCAGATCTCTACCCAAAAGGGGAAGCTCCGCTTGTCTGCCCCCCCCCCCCTCCAATGCTACATTTGGCACCTTATGGGGGGTAGGGGAGAAGAGGTACCTGGTTTTGACAGGTACCCGTTCCCACTTCCTGCTGAGTTTGCCATGGCAAACTCAGGCAGAAGTTCCATCCTCGCCGCAGCCCACCCATTGAGAAAGTGCAGTGCGATTTGCACATGCGAAGTAGGAAACTGGCTTTGAAGCTGCAAGGCTTCACTGACGGTTTCCCATACTCAAGATAGCAGCGGCAGCACACAAGAGCCGATTCTTGAATCGGCTTAGGTGAGGGCACCATAGGATCCCAGGACAGGTACGTGCCCTAATAGTAAAAGTCAGCATCTACAGTATTTGTTTCTGCTGACTTGAATTTATTGGTGGGGGGAGGGGCTGGAGCTCTGCATTAAATAGCTGATCACTTGTGCAGCACCAAGACAACTGCAGATCGAAGGGCCAAAGCCGGACGTGGATAGATCGAAATTTGGATGGTTCTGGAACCAGACAAATTTCGATCTATCTATGGGCAAGCTGGTTGTCAATCTATTGATCTTTTTCACTACAACCAGCATGTCTGGGCTTTTTTTGTTCGATCTTTTTTACCGCTAGCAGTGATCATTGTATTCTGATGGCTGGAAAAACTCCCGCTTTTAGAATACAATAGCGCAATAGTGTTGATGGGAACCTGTCTTTACTCCATGATATACCAAGCACCATTGCGTCAATATGTATATGTGGTTTTTAGCATGCTCTACGTTTATGCGATTTGTGTATGCATTTTATGTAATCCATGATCTTATAAGGTATATGAAAATGCTTTTTGCTAAGACTGGTTTTTGATATACATCTCTCATTCAAAGTCCCCAACAAACTCCCCCCTTTGTCGGAATCCATATAAGCAATACTGGGCCAGATTCAGGTAGGAGATACGACGGTGTATCTCTGAGTCTGAGGCGTCGTATCTTGGCGCCTGATTCAAAGAATCAGATATGCCAGAATTTCTCTAAGATACGACCAGAGTAAGTCTCCTACGCCGTCGTATCTTAACTGCATATTTACGCTGGCCGCTAGGGGCGTGTATGCTGATTTACGCCTAGAATATGTAAATCAGCTAGATACGCCTATTCACGAACGTACGCCCGGCCGTCGCAGTACAGATACGCCGTTTACGTAGCGCTTTTTCCGGTGTAAAGTTACCCCTGATATATGAGGCGCAGCCAATGTTAAGTATGGACGTTGGGACCGCGTCAAATTTTCCATCGATTACGTTGTTTGCGTAAGTCGTTCGCGAATAGGGCTGTGCGTCATTTACGTTAACATCGAAAGCATTGGCTTTTTGCAGGTTAATTCGGAGCATGCGCAATGGGATACTTTCACGGACGGCGCATGCGCCGTTCGGAAAAAGCGTAATTTACGTGGGGTCACAATTCATTTAAATAAAACACGCCCACCTCTTCCAGATTTAAATTAGGCGGGCTTACGCCGGCCTATTTACGCTACGCTGCCGCAACTTTGCTTTGTGAATACTGCACCTGCCTGTCAAAGTTGTGGAGGCGTAGCGTAAATAGGATACGTTACGCCCACACACAAATACGTGCTGCCTACGTGAATCTACCCCACTGTGTTTTACATCCCACATGCTTACTCTACATAGTGATTGGCCTCATTTAAAGTCCCCCCGACCAAACTCTCTCCTTTTCTGTAGGATGAACATTGTGGTTATATCCAATATAGATTGCATTTACATTGTACATAAATGGCTTGACCTCTAGTTCAAGATGAATTATTGTCATAGTCAGTACACCATACCCATACTATTCCATTTCCTCTTAGCTCCAGCAACTAATAAGTTCTCGTTCCTCTAGTTTACAAATGATTTTGACCCTCATGTATTTTCTAATAATATTAATAAAAATAAACCACACCCATCCTGCAGCATACCTCTGAGTCACAATGGAATTATTCAAGATTTTAGGATATTCCAACAAGGCAGTAATAAGGTCATGTTTTCTCAGCAAGGATTCACGTTGTTTTATATGTTGAGCTTTGAGGTACAGATGGCTCCTGATTTTTTTTAATGAAACATCAATAGAAGGGTAAATCTGCAAAATAACAATGATAAAAAAGGTTATAATAAATGACATCTGGTATCAGATATGTCATCTCAATAACAGTTCAATAATATCTTCATGGCCACATACAATGTGATTGTATGATCTCATTTAGATGTACTAACATTAACGTAGTATGAAGGCCTACCTATAATATCCATTCAACTTGTATTCTGTCAGGCAGGTCCTCACACATACTGTAGTTGTTGTAAAACCTATAGGAGATTGTACAATCAGACTGAAACTCATGTAGCCACCTTAAAGTGATATTAAAGGCTTGGTGTGTTTTTTTTAATAATAAACATGTCACACTTTCCTGCTCTGTGCAGTGGGTTTTGCACAGAGTGGTCCACATCCTCCTCTTCTTGGGTCCCTCGCCAGTGCCCTTGGCTCCTCCCCCCTTCTGAGTGTCTATTTACACACAGAGCAGTGGCTCAGCCCCGCCTCTCATTGGCTTACTGGTTGTGATTGACAGCAGTTAATGGCTCCCGCTGCTGTCTCAGCCAATGAGGAGGGAGAATCCCTGGAGAACCGTGGCTCTCATGCATCCAGCATCGCTGGATCAAGATGGGGCTCAGGTAAGTATTAGGGTGGGGTGCTGCACAGAGAAGGTTTATTACCTTCATACATAGAATGCATGAAGGTAAAAAACCTTGAGCATTTAGAACCACTTTATTATGCGATTCTTGGCTAGGAGGTAAGCACTTCCAACTTTTAGCAATAGGGTCATCGGTTCGAGTTCCAACCACTGCACTACCTGCCTGGAGTTTGTATGTTCTCCCGGTGCCTGGTTGGGTTTCCTCTGGATACCCATTTCAGTTTCCTCCCACACTCCAAAGAAATTCTGGTATGTTAATTGGTTCCTGTCTAAATTGTCCCAAATATACTGTATGTATGTATGAATGTGATTCAGGGATCTTAGACTGTAAGCTCCTTGAGGGCAGGCACTGATGTGAATGTACAATGTGTAAAAGTGCTGTGTAAATTTAAGTGCTATATAAATACCTGTGATAAATACATTTTGAAAATATAAGTAAAAAAAAAAAGACAAAGTAATAACACATTTAAGGGCATATTTATAAAAAAAAATCAGGTATCCCTCGGCACATTTGGCTGATTAAATTTGCATACATTCACCAGCCATTTGACTGGAACATTTGTTATGCCGCGTACACACGATCATTTTTCGGGTTTTAAAAAAATGAAGTTTTTTTTAAATGTCATTAAAAACGACCATGTGTGGGCTTCAGAGCATTTTTCGGGTTCTGAAAAACGGGCAACAAATTTTTCGAACATGCTCTATTTTTTCACAACGTTTTTTTTAACGTTGTAGTTTTTCGGGTTGTAAAAAATGGTCGTGTGTGGGCTTTAACGACGTGAAAAATCCGTGCATGTTCAGAAGCAAGTTATGAGACGGGAGCGCTCGTTCTGTTAAAACTACCGTTCGCGATGGAGTAAGCACATTCATCACGCTGTAACAGACAGAAAAGCGCAAATCGCCTTTTACTAACACAAAATCAGCTAATGCAGCCCAAAGGGTGGCGTCAACCGAATGTAACTTCCCCTGTATAGTGCCGTTGTACGTGTTGTACGTCACCGCGCTTTGCTAGAGCATTTTTTTTTTCACGATCGTGTGTAGGCAAGGCCGTTTTAATGATCAAGTTGAAAAAAACATTGTTTTTTCTAGAGAATGAAAAAAATTCGTTTTTTACAACCCGAAAAATGATTGTGTTTACGCGGCATAAGAGTTGGAGCTGCAAATTCAAGTGGAAATTGGGATTTTAGGCTAAACTACCATTGCAAGAACACCGAATATTTGTGGCAGATAGAAAGTGAGCAAGGTGGGTCCTCCATATGAGGTAAAATTAACTCCTTTAGTAAAATCACCCCTTTAAATCAGTTATAAGAGAAGTCTAAATTGTTTATTCCTTGATATCCCCTGATATATATAAAAAAAAATGTCAACAATGGCATGAGTTTTATACATACTCTCGTGAGTCACGGGTAAAGAGCTTTGAAGAATCAGTACTTAAGTGGAGAGAAACAGCTGGATATGCTGCATATCACTGGAACATGCTACTTGCTATATTATAGAAAATGTGCATGTTTTTGAGATTTATAGAGCTCATGTGGTAGAGTCTAATTTCCCTTAATACACTCGCTTCACAGACTAAAACCCCTACATTTTCTGTTATTATATTTGAATAATGTGGAGCTGCGGTGGCTCAACGCGATTGGCACTGCGCTGACCCCCTCACACACCCACCTCACACACCCACCCACCATTGCCACCCGGGGCATGGAGAAAGGTGGCAGATTGCCTCTGGGGGAGGCCTGCCTACTCCCAACTCCTGCAGTCCGGCTCCTCTCTCGAGTACACGGACAAAATACACTTTTTTGGAGGTGGGCTAAGGCTTCCATTCATCTCACTTCATACACACGAGTCTGCTTCATGATGTGTGGCTTATGGACCTTTTGCTTTGACATTGCTGCAGCTTGGAATGAGGATGAGCTCCCTGTCCTTTCCTGCACTCACAGCGGTCTAGTTGGGCTTTACCTCTCTGCCCGAGCGGCACCTGAATTTTGTCTTTTTGGTTCCTTTCTTGTAATTCCTAGCTATATTTCTTTATTCTAGGCTTTATAACGGCAATTTGGATTAGCCAGAACAATGAATTCTAATTAAAACATCTTAAAACAGGAAACCAAAATATATATTAAGCCAGCATGCATTTCTGCTTGTTATTGACCTCATATCTCATTTTGTTTGTTTGCAGCCAGGCATCCGAAATTCTGATTGATCTCTGTCTGCTTAAAATGGCATCCAATAAAAAAAAAAAAAAAAAAAGGAAAAAGCAGAAGAGTTCTTGTGCTGGTCTCCTTACTACTTGGCCCTTGGACAACTACATGGGCTGTTATGTTTACTATTATGGCAGCAGTTTCCCCCACTTTGTTCTTGGTAAATACTAGTAGGCTGATGATACAATTCTACACAGTACAGCTTGACACCGTAGCACCCTCTAGTTAGGTAGGTGCTAGAAGTTAGATTTTTCTTTAGAGTAGGGAAATTTAGGCAGGTTTGGCTGGTGGCTAGGCCTATTTGTTTTCATTCTGGGCTGGGAGCTGGGTAACTCACAGGTAGCATCACTGTCACCTTCCTCTTCTTTCTAGAAGGTGCTAGATAGAGAGGAGCAGAGGAGAGGTGGAGCTGCCTGGGGTATTCTAAGGAGCCTTGACCAATTCCCAACTTGGATTGGCAGGGGGCAGGCTTCCTTAAATACCCAGTCTAGGGGGGTAGTGACCTTGGGCCTGGGCTCCGGGGCAGCCAGAAGGAGAAAGATGGAGGAGAGGAACATGAGAAATCAAAGAGAGGACAGCGGTAGAGAGCACTGCTAAGAAACTCCAGAGAGGACAACAGGTCACAGCCAGGGGGGCTGGTTAGTGAAGCACTGTCAGGTGGACTGGGGAGGCACGCCTGAGAGAACTGTGAGTTTGCAGTTTGAGATGGGTGCAGAACCAGAAGAGCAGACTGTGGGAAGGGCAGTGGAAAGGGGAAGCTACAGCCAAGAGGGCTGGCAAGGTCTGAAGAGGGTTTACTGGGATCAGTAGCCGAGTTGAGGACAGTTAGCACCGGAACTATTTCTACATCTTAGGGGTCTGATGCCCCTGCCCGCAAAAGGCAATTCACTGAGATCTGGCAGAGTTAGTGTCAGGCCTAACCATGTGGTGCTAGCTGGCCTGGGAATCTGCAGCAAATGAAGTGCTGGAGGAGTAACAGTCTACAGCAAGTGCGGAGGAGTAAGGGAAAGAGGTCTTAAGGAAGAGTTGTGCTTGAGAGAAGACTGGAGTGTATATACAGGAGTGTATATAGTAGTACCAAGTGATTACACTGAATCTTTCTGGGCACCCCAAAATTTCCCTTTCCCATCCAAGTTCAATCCCCTCAAAAAGAAACAAAAAACAAAGCTTATGGACTGTTCTATGCCTCTGAGTGCCTGAGAGATGGATAACAGGCTGGGCAGGGTGATAGGTGAACCACAATATTCAGCAGCCCCTACGGGGGCATGACTACAGCACACTTAGATGACTGAATAGTCAAACTGCAATTAGGTTTGATTAAATAAACTGCTGTAATAAAGGTAGCAAACAGGAAAGCAGTGAATCAGGTTCTTAATTGTTCTGTTCATGTATAAATAAAATATCTTGACAGCATGTTGTGTCCTTCCTTGAATAAATACAGCCACACTCTGTTTATCATTGGGTTCCAAGCACATTTATTGTTATCAGTGGAGTGATATTAGTCTGGATCCTGTTAAACTTATGATGGGACTGACCCGGCCATTCATTCTATACTGCAATTAGCTTTGTTCTCCATATCTGCTCTGTGTTCATCACTAGTTGAAAGATGTGCTGTGTATCAGTGGAAGAATTAGTGGGAGCGTCACCTAGGATCTCTGCTTTTAATCACTGCCATCATCAGCCAAATATTTGCTAATAATGTACTGATGATTGTGTCTGCTCCGGTGAAGAGTTCACTAAGGCAAGTGTCCCGCTAGAAAACATCCAATAAATTTATTGTAGAAAGAGAAAATGAATGGTGGACTGACTTGGAACAGAACATAATAAAATAAGAAAAATAACACTGCGCAAGGTTTTTTCCAAAGATTTATATGTAAATCTAACAATAGACCGTGTTCTGCACATAACTGAATTTACACTAAATCATTTTTTAATTTTATGAGATATTAATCAGACCCACATGCTTGTTGATGTGAATATTCCGGGTGCTCTAAAGAAAACTAATAGGAATTCAGTGCTGATTTGATTTATCTGATAAGTAAAAACATCTGCTTATATAAAATGATTTAATAGCTAAAATTTTTTACTTATTCTGCAGAAGATATTATTAAGGAACATAATGCATTTTATTTATCGTCTAGCTAATGACAGTAGCTTGATATTGTTTATTTTTTCTACTGTTTTCTAATGGCAAATTTAGGGGTGCATTCACACCAGTCTGCACAAGCTGCTTCAGCTCATGGCCTGGTGTCTTCAGCTCATGGCCTGGTGTCTACAGCTCATGGCCTGGTGTCTTCAGCTCATGGCCTGGTGTCTTCAGCTCATGGCCTGGTGTCTTCAGCTCATGGCCTGGTGTCTTCAGCTCATAGCCTGGTGTCTTCAGCTCATTAAATGGTGTCTTCAGCTCATGGGCTGGTGTCTTCAGCTCATTGAATGCTGTCTTCAGCTCATGGCCTGGTGTCTTCAGCTCATGGCCCGGTGTCTTCAGCTCATTAAATGGTGTCTTCAGCTCATGGGCTGGTGTCTTCAGCTCATTGAATGCTGTCTTCAGCTCATGGGCTGGTGTCTTCAGATCATGGGATGGTGTCTTCAGCTCATGGCCTGGTGTCTTCAGCTCATGGGCTGGTGTCTTCAGCTCATGGGCTGGTGTCTTCAGATCATAGGATGGTGTCCTCAGGTCATGGGCTGGTGTCTTCAGCTCATGGGCTGGTGTCTTCAGCTCATTGAATGGTGTCTTCAGCTCATGGGCTGGTGTCTTCAGCTCATTGAATGGTGTCTTCAGCTCATGGGCTGGTGTCTTCAGATCATGGGATGGTGTCTTCAGCTCATGGCCTGGTGTCTTCAGCTCATTGAATGGTGTCTTCAGCTCATGGGCTGGTGTCTTCAGATCATAGGATGGTGTCCTCAGCTCATGGGCTGGTGTCTTCAGATCATGGGATGGTGTCTTCAGCTCATGGGCTGGTGTCTTCAGCTCATTGAATGGTGTCTTCAGCTCATGGGCTGGTGTCTTCAGCTCATTGGATGGTGTCTTCAGCTCATTGGATGGTGTCTTCAGCTCATGGGCTAGTGACTTTAGCTCATGGGATTGTGTCTTCAGCTCATGGGCTGGTGTCTTCAGCTCATGGGCTGGTGTCTTCAGCTCATGGCCTGGTGTCTTCAGCTCATGGCCTGGTGTCTTCAGCTCATGGGCTGGTGTCTTCAGCTCATGGGCTAGTGTCTTCAGCTCATGGGCTAGTGTCTTCAGCTCATGGGCTAGTGTCTTCAGCTCATGGGCTGGTGTCTTTAGCTCAAACGCTGATGTCTAATGCGTAGTGGTGGTAATGGGTGGTGCCTTATGTTGTTACAATGCAAGGTGCTTTGTTATCTTTTTTCTCTTAAACTTTTTCAGTGTCACAAAATTCAATTTCTTTCATTTCTATGAGATTTGCTACCAGAAGCACGGTGTATTGTGATGAAATGCATTTCTTGCAACACACCACAGCTCACCTCCTTGTGATTGTAACAGGGTACAATGTACATTTTCTATGCACCCATGTGGTAAAAAGTGTATTGATTTGTGCAGATTAATAAAGATAACCATGTATGATGTGGATAAAACCATAAAATTGGCTTTATACATATAGATTGCTTCCCAACATGCTGTACGTCAACAACTAGCTAGTAAAGTGACTAGTTAGGGGAAGAAATCTAAGTAACATATAGATCCCAATACAGAGATATTGCTATCTTGATTTAGTGTGAATATTTTGCAAAATGCAAGAGTTAAGTGTTATCTTAAGGGTACTCCCATGTTTTTGAGTACTGTCTCTATCTAACAATAACAAGTAATGCTATTATTTTTACCACTAGGCTGTTAATATGACCCAAAAGGGTTTATTATTAGTAACTAGTTAAGGTACAATTAAAGAGGACTAATGCACACTCTAGGTAAAAGATCGGGAAACTATTATATGTTTAAGGCTGGGTTCACATCTGTGCGGCCGCAGGTTCATGCCTGGGGTCCGGTGCGTGTAAATAAATGGACGAGAACTGGACAGCCGCACTCCAAAATCACTTAAAAAAGTTGTCTTTTTATTTTTCAACTGCACTTACAGTCAGTGCTTAGTCATGGCTGAGTCAGCCATGACTAAGCACTGACTGTAAGTGCGAAACGCGTCGGCCATACTGTATCTTGTTGGTTTGCAGTGACTGTTTGTGCAGTTGAAAAATAAAAAGACAACTTTTTTAAGTGATTTTGGAGTCCGGCTGTCCAGTTCTCGTCCATTTATTTGCTATCATTAGCATTGCCAGCACCTTGGTGGTTCAACAACCCTTGATTACTCACGGGGCTCACCTGGAGCGGTGAGATATCTGTCTGTCTGTCTGAATCTGGGGTCCGGTGCGTGTCTGTTTACCGGTTCAGGTGTGATTCAGGTCTGAATTTTTGCCTGAATTCGCACTTGAACCAGACCGAAAGATGCATGGGACCCTTTTTCAATCTGGCTTGCGGCTGCCCCGGATTGAGAGCCGGCCCAATTGAGAGCCGGTCACACTTGTCTGTCATGCAAATTGGATGCAGGGAAACCCGCATCCAATTCGCATATGCGTGAACCCAGCCTAATTGCAACTTCTAACCTGTGTAAATTCAGCATAGCATGGATACATTTCCAGGCACGTATTTATTGTGGCTTTGAGAAAAGGGCAGCACCACTGCAACTGCACTGCATCAATGGTATGGAAAGGATATATACATGCATGCATCTACTGCGTGATTATCAATTAAATGCCACTACTTACCATACCATATTATGTCTATAAGCATTTTTGATCAGTAATGTGTTTATACAATATAAACACATTATAGACTGAGCACAATTACACACAATGTAATTACTCTTACCAATGCTATAACTGGGTCTAGCAATAAATGAATGTTGACAGAGGTGAGCAGAAGGTCCAACTCTGCCTTCTAGCAGCCATTCATCTACCAGACATAATGTGATTATAGTTGGAGCTAGAGTCCTTGAAAAACTCCTGGCACCAACCTGGTTTATAACCAGTTAAAAGGTGGAGCTTTAACCTACTGCGATAGAATTGACATGTAATTTATAGGTTGTTCTCACTGAATCTTAGTACAAGAAGGGAGATTTATGTTAATGAATCATAGGAAATACTGTATGTGCTATTAAAAAAGTAAATTCAATTTTTTTTTTGCTTGACAGGCCTTTGTGTGAACACCCAAAGCATCGCCATTATTATTTGAAGCAGATTAGTGACCAGCTGAATGCAGTTTTAACCTCTGACCTTTTAACAATTTTGGGAGAGCATTACTATAGATCATTTATTTTAACTGTTAACACACCATTACAGCACTCTGCAAAACAATTCCAAGAATTATCTATGTGTGTTTTTTGTTTGAAAATACTTCCTCTTCTGTAACAAATTACCTACCTTGACAGTCATTACCACTAATGAAGTGTACTGCTGCAGCTGTCCGGTTCAAAACACCAAAGTGCTCCATCAAAGACCAGATACAAAATGAAGTGTTATAACACTAAACCGGTCTAAATATTCTGTGACTGATAAGTCTGTTTTCTTTTTCAAAATATACAGGTGTAATATATATATATATATATGTATATATATATATATATATATATATATATATATATATATAGTATATGGGTATTTAAAGTGTATATACAGTAAATCCTAACAATTAATGTTTTCTTTTACTACAGTTTGGTCTGTTAAATGTACCATTAAAAGTGGTTTCCCAAATATACTTGATAAGTGCAAAAATGTTAAATAAAAATACCAGAATTCTTTTGAGTTTATACCTTACTATTGTTTTGCTTCTGCTGACCGTTTTCAGTTAGTATTGTTCTCTCTGTGGATTACAAAACAGCCCTTTCCTATATTATGGAGAGGAGAAGAGGCATTCTCTAGTGCTAAAACACTAGGGGGCAGATCCAGGTAGATCGGCGCATTCCTCCGTCCGGCGTAGCGTATCTATGATACGCTACGCCGCCGTAACTTACATTTTTTTTTTGGTATCCTGAAAGTATTTCTGCCGTAGGTTACGGCGGCGTATCGTAACTTAGGCGGCGTAAGGGCGCGCAATTCAAATGTATGTAATGGGGGCGTGTTTTGCGTAAATACGTCTTGACCCGACGTAAATGACGTTTTTTTCCAACTGCGCATGCGCCGTCCGTGGGGGTATCCCAGTGCGCATGCTCGAAATTAAACCAGAACAAGCCAATGCTTACGACGGTGATGTCATTCTACGCAAATCCCTATTCGCAAACGACTTACGCAAACGACGTTAAAAATTCAAAATTGGACGGCCATACTTAACATTGAGTACGCCTCATATAGCAGGGGTAACTATACGCCGGAAAAAGCCAAACGCAAACAACGTAAAAAAATGCGCCGGCCGGACGTACGTTCGTGCATTGCTGTATCTAGCTAATTTGCATACTCGACGCGGTATTCGACGGAAACGCCACCTAGCGGCCGCCGGAAAAATGCACCTAAGATCCGACGGCGTACTAAGACGTACGCCTGTCGGATCGAGCCCAGATGCAGTCGTATCTTGTTTTGTAGATACAAAACAAAGATACGACGCCTGAACTTTGAAATTACGCGGCGTATCAATAGATACGCCGGCGTAATTCTTCTGTGGATCTGGCCCCATCTGTCCTATGGTGACAATGTTGCTCCTCCATAGATGCAGTACAGTAAGTAGGTATCATCACCCTAAGGGACATGGAATATACAGGCAGGATCACCAGGTGAAAATAAAAGGAAAGCCAGGAAAGAAAGAAAGAAAAGAAATCAGCCATCAGACCTAAAAACTGGTAAACTGAAATATGTTAAATTTTTATTCCTGGTCTTAGATACATGTTAATGTATCATACACTTTAACATATCATACACACAAAGCGCAGAGTATTTTTCACTATTTAGTTTCAGCAAAGTAAAAAAAATATATATATAAACTTATGCTGAAAACTAAATGTAACTGTATGAAATGCCTGTATTCCACAGAGCCTGCAATGAAAGCAGTCCGTCTCTGGTACGCAGCTTATGTACTAGGCTCAAAGTAGGAAATGCCACAGCTCTGAGACTAGCAAGTTAGCACTGGGGTTGACTTACTAAAACTGTAGAGTGCAATATCTGGTGCAGCTACAGTGTGCATGGTAGCCAATCAGCTTCTAGCTTCACCTTGTTCAATTAAACTTTGAATAAAAAATCCGGAAGCTGATTGGTTTCTATGCAGAGCTGCACCAAATTTTGCACTCTCCTTTTTTAGGAAACAAACCCCACTTTGTAAAAGACTGCACCCATCAAAGATTTCTTCAGGTTTCCTACTTGGAGAACAATTATTTTTAAACATATATTTTTATAGGTAGTGGTGATATCATACAAAAAAATGTTGTAGTTGAAAAAAAAAACTATAAGAAAACAAGAAGATACTCTCAAAATGTTAGCCTCAATTCATGCTTATGTGTGGGTCAAGGATGCATTTTTTTTAACACATTGCATTAGACAGTGGGGGTTATTTACAAAAGGCAGATCCACTTTGCACTACAAGTGCATTTGAAGGTGCACTGGAAATACACTTGGAAGTGCAGTGGCTGTAAATCTGAAGGGTAGATCTGAAATAAGGGGAAGCTCTGCTGATTTTATTATCCAATCATGTGCAAGCTAAAATGTTGTTTTTTACTCTCCTTGCATGTCCCCCTCGGATCTACAGCGACTGCACTTCCAAGTGTACTTTTGAGTGCACTTGCAGTGCAAAGTGGATTTTTCTTTAGTAAATAACCCCCAGTGACTTTGAATGGTTCTTAATACATCTCAACACTGACAAAAGATCTTAATTTAATCCTTCTGGTCTGGTATCAATTTTGAAAAGACCTCACTTAAAAAATACAACAATAAAATACCAGGCCCTTATCCAAGCATGCAGGCCAGGAAAGGAGGAGACGGATGTGTGCCCCCCCCCCTCCAAACTATACCAGGCCACATGTCCTCAACATAGGGTTTTTTTTCCAGGGGAACCCCTTACCCAGGCAAAGTACCTTGTCCCCATGTTGAGGAGGACAGGAGCCTTTTCAGCACAACCCTGGCCCAGTGGTTGTGGGGGTGCAGGGGGTGACTTATCAGAATCTGGAAGCCCTTTTTAACAAGGAGGCCCCCTGATATCGCCTGCTATGTGAATGAGTAGGGGTACCTAGTACCCCTACTCATTCACCAAAAAATATTAAATGTAAACTAAAACACACAAAAATCCCCCAATGTACATTCATTGTAAATTGCATCTTCCAGCGATATGGGTCTATGTCAATCACGATGAACGACAGCCACCGACCCATAAGAAAAAACAATCCGCCACCTGCCGACACCCAACATGTTGCTTGTCTGGGGCCAAATGACACACCACTTCCCCTGCGTGGCTGACAGCAGGGATGAGTGAAAATGCAGCTGTGCCAAAAAAGTAACCAAGTTGCACTACATAGTCGCACTGAAAATCAGATTAAATCACAACCGCACTAATATGAAGATAGCCTAAGCCAATCAGGTTCTCCTGCATTGCACAGTGCTGTCCAAGTAACCCATGGAGCTTAAGGAATGACTAGAGAGCAGTGTAATTACTTTGTCTGTGAGCTGCTGCTCCTTCCATATTCCATCACAATCTTTATCAAGCCCTACTGCTGCAATGGAAGTGAGGTCTGTAACCTGATTATTATGTATGGTAGGGATCTCTGGGTTGAAAGAAAAAAACTTTTAGCAGTCGATCCATTTTGCACATATTATATATATTTTGAATGCATTTAGATGTATGCCTACACTCATTTTATAAGTTCAAACACAAGAGCGTACACCTGTTGCTTAAAATGTATCTAGGCTTTTTTTTTATTATATATATATATATTTTATATATATATATATATATATATATATATATATATATATATATATATATATATATATATATATATATATATATATATATATATATTGGATAGCAGAGTAGCAGAGGGTAAAACTACTGTCAGTTTTCTTTTCTGTCATCTGCCTCATTAAGAACTTTTTCCTTGAATTTCTGTCATGTAAACTCAACAAGAAGTAAGAGGATATTTTTCCAAAGTGAGGTAAATTCCCTCTTAAAGAGCTGTTAGGGGAACGAGAGACCCCATTGGAAGATTTCCCCTCTATTCCTGTTCTGATAGCAACTCGGAATGATAGATTTACCCACAACTTTCATTCCTGGTGACATTGGTGATCAGGAAAATTACAGGCAGGGGTTCTAATCCCTTATCCCTCTATCTAAATTTAAATCTGAAAAAAACTTTGGGCTAGATTCATAAAGCCCGCCAGTTTGTGCGGGCGTAGCGTATCTGAGATACGCTACGCCGCTGTAACTTAGTGAGGCTGGGGCTGGATTCACAAAGAACCTGTGCCCTAAGTTACGGCGGCGTAGCGTAAATCTCTTGGTGTAAGCGCGCCAAATTCAAATTGAGAAGAGGTGGGCGTGTTTTATGTAAATAAAACATGACCCCACGTAAATGATGTCTCTAACGAACGGTGCATGCGCCGTCCGTGAACGTATCCCAGTGCGCATGCTCCTTATCACGTCGCAAATAGTCAATGCTTTTGACGTGAACGTAATTTACACAAAGCCCTATTCGCGAAAATTCGACGCTGTCCCGACGTCCATACTTAACATTGGCTATGCCTCATATAGCAGGAGTAACGTTACGCCGGAAAAAGCCTTACGCAAACTTCGTAAAAAAATTCGCCGGGCGCACGTACGTTTCTGAATCGGCGTATCCAGCTCATTTGCATATTCGACGCTGAAATCAACGGATGCGTCACCTAGCGGCCAGCATAAATATGCAACTAAGATACGACGGTGTAAGAGACTTACGCCAGTCGGATCTTAGCCTAATTTTGGCGTATCTTGCTTTCTGAATACAGAAAGAAGATACGCCGGCGCAGCTTTGAATTTACGCGCCGTATCAATAGATACGCCGGTGTAAATTCTTGCTGAATCTAGCCCTTTGCTTTCAGTTACACTTTAAATAAAACTAGTAGTGAAAGAATTATGGGGGCTACTATTGCTGATCTTCTGAAAATGCAAGCTTCAGTACAGGGAGTGCAGAATTATTAGGCAAATGAGTATTTTGACCACATCATCCTCTTTATGCATGTTGTCTTACTCCAAGCTGTATAGGCTCGAAAGCCTACTACCAATTAAGCATATTAGGTGATGTACATCTCTGTAATGAGAAGGGGTGTGGTCTAATGACATCAACACCCTATATCAGGTGTGCATAATTATTAGGCAACTTCCTTTCCTTTGGCAAAATGGGTCAAAAGAAGGACTTGACAGGCTCAGAAAAGTCAAAAATAGTGAGATATCTTGCAGAGGGATGCAGCACTCTTAAAATTGCAAAGCTTCTGAAAAGTGATCATCGAACAATCAAGCGTTTCATTCAAAATAGTCAACAGGGTCGCAAGAAGCGTGTGGAAAAACCACGGCGCAAAATAACTGCCCATGAACTGAGAAAAGTCAAGCGTGCAGCTGCCAAGATGCCACTTGCCACCAGTTTGGCCATATTTCAGAGCTGCAACATCACTGGAGTGCCCAAAAGCACAATGTGTGCAATACTCAGAGACATGGCCAAGGTAAGAAAGGCTGAAAGACGACCACCACTGAACAAGACACACAAGCTGAAATGTCAAGACTGGGCCAAGAAATATCTCAAGACTGATTTTTCTAAGGTTTTATGGACTGCTGAAATGAGAGTGAGTCTTGATGGGCCAGATGGATGGGCCCGTGGCTGGATTGGTAAAGGGCAGAGAGCTCCAGTCCGACTCAGACGCCAGCAAGGTGGAGGTGGAGTACTGGTTTGGGCTGGTATCATCAAAGATGAGCTTGTGGGGCCTTTTCGGGTTGAGGATGGAGTCAAGCGCAACTCCCAGTCCTACTGCCAGTTTCTGGAAGACACTTTCTTCAAGCAGTGGTACAGGAAGAAGTCTGCATCCTTCAAGAAAAACATGATTTTCATGCAGGACAATGCTCCATCACACGCGTCCAAGTACTCCACAGCGTGGCTGGCAAGAAAGGGTATAAAAGAAGAAAATCTAATGACATGGCCTCCTTGTTCACCTGATCTGAACCCCATTGAGAACCTGTGGTCCATCATCAAATGTGAGATTTACAAGGATGGAAAACAGTACACCTCTCTGAACAGTGTCTGGGAGGCTGTGGTTGCTGCTGCACGCAATGTTGATGGTGAACAGATCAAAACACTGACAGAATCCATGGATGGCAGGCTTTTGAGTGTCCTTGCAAAGAAAGGTGGCTATATTGGTCACTGATTTGTTTTTGTTTTGTTTTTGAATGTCAGAAATGTATATTTGTGAATGTTGAGATGTTATATTGGTTTCACTGGTAAAAATAAATAATTGAAATGGGTATATATTTGTTTTTTGTTAAGTTGCCTAATAAATATGCACAGTAATAGTCACCTGCACACACAGATATCTCCCTAAAATAGCTAAAACTAAAAACAAACTAAAAACTACTTCCAAAAATATTCAGCTTTGATATTAATGAGTTTTTTGGGTTCATTGAGAACATGGTTGTTGTTCAATAATAAAATGAATCCTCAAAAATACAACTTGCCTAATAATTCTGCACTCCCTGTATGTTGAGCCACTGACCTGGAAAGGCACGCAGAAGGGTAAAATTCAAGTAAAGTCAGAATTCTTAATTTACATACTTGCATGAATGGGGTCTGGGGGAGTTTGCCCGGAACTGGAATGAAAGTAGAACTGCACTTGATAGGAAATAATAAAAACACAGACAAGTGCACATATATGCGATTACAACTGTGAATATCTTAAATTTATAACAGCAAAAAATAAATTACCAATTCAAAAGCTTCCATCTTTGTCAGCTCCTTCATAAAAATATACAATTCATCTATATCCTCCCATGTTAAATCTAGAATCTGATCCATCCGGCAAATGTTCTCCTGGAGGTAAAGTAAAGGTGACATGTTTATTATTTGTTAATTTTATAATTTTAGGTAAATAGCAGTGTTTTTTTAACCACAAAAAATGAAAGTTCAGTCAATTTTGCAACAAGCAGGCTCTGATGTCAAATAGTACTCGTTGAACATTCTTCTACTTTTTACTGATGACCAAAGAGGTTTTTCATGGCAATGTCAATGTTGAGTATATTTTTTCCTGACAGGGAAGGAGTGTTTTTTTTTTTATTTATTTTTTATTAGAGCACTGGTTTTACCCTAAGACCTGGTTCACACAGGGGCGGCACGACTTCGGGGGCGACTCGGCCAGGCGGCATGAAGACGACATCTAAGGCGACTTGCAAAATTACTTCTGTATAGAAGTCAATGCAGGTCGCCCCGAGTCGCCCCCGAAGTAGTACAAGAACCTTTTTCTAAGTCGGAGCGACTTGCGTCGCTCCTATTAGAACGGTTCTATTCACTAGAATGGGACGCGACTTGTCAGGCGGCTGCGTCGCCTGACGAGTCGCCCCAGTGTGAACCGGGTCTTAAATTGCTACCCCAGAGAAATAAATATGCTGATGCCTTTTATTTTGATAGTATTATTGTAAAAAAAGTTATTTTTTTTGCCTTTTGGATGTAAAGAATGCAAAATTATCTCGTTATACACTAAATCTAAATTCATCTAGCGCCTCCCAGGAGAGGAAAGTTATTTTTCTTCCTTTATTTAACATTTGTTTAAGACTGGCATGAGAGGAACCCTTTTGAATACATGGACATGATTATGTTCTACATTGCCACTCTCATAATCGACAGATGCTGAAGGATTTTATACTTTTAGAGGAGCTTAAAGTGGAGGTTCACCCAAAAACGTAATTTTTAACATTAGATTGATGCTCATTTTGTCAAGGGGAATCGGGTATTTTTTTTTAAATCGAAGCAGTACTTACCGTTTTAGAGAGCGATTTTCTCCGCCGCTTCCGGGTATGGGCTGCGGGACTGGGCATTCCTATTTGATTGACAGGCTTCCGACAGGCTTCCGACGGTCGCATACATCGCGTCACGATTTTCCAAAAGTAGCCGAACGTCGGTGCGCAGGCGCCGTATAGAGCCGCACCGACGTTCGACTTCTTTCGGCTACTCCTGACGCAATATATGCGACCGTCGGAAGCCTGTCGGAAGCCTGTCAATCAAATAGGAACGCCCAGTCCCGAAGACCATACCCGGAAGCGGCGGAGAAGATCGCTCTCTAAAACGGTAAGTACTGCTTCGATTTTAAAAAAACTACCCGATTCCACTTGACAAAATGAGCATCAATATAATGTTAAAAAATGTTTTTCGGGTGAACTCCCGCTTTAACGTTACTGTCAGTGACTTATACTTGTGAATTGGAAATTTCCTTAGCAGATTAAAGTGGAAGTAAACCCTCCTATCGTTTTCAGCCAAGGAAGCTGCCATCTTGGCCTCTGTTTAATCTTTAACTGCCATGATGCTGCACATGTGATCAGTTATGCACCAGCCATTGGATGGTTTGATAGTTTGGTTGAGAGCACAACCAATGGGACTGTTACATTTCTTGCACATGTCGGAAATGTAACTGGTTTTGGAAACTAAATAGATGGGTTTATTTCCGCTTTAAGCATTGGCTTGCCTGTCAGAAACAATACCAGGGACAGTACTGAATAACCAGGTGAGCATGGGTTGTAGACCCTACGATCAGCCACTGGATCATACAAGTGATTTTAACCTTCTTACATTTTTCAGCAAGCGGTTGTTTAAAACTATACTTTTTATCTAACTGTATTGAACTCATATTTATCGTGGAATCCTTCTGGTTTTAATAACTGATGTTGTTCTCATAGAGTATGATCACACTCCAAAAGGAATGGCAGGACATCCAATAAGTTGACTCAGGCCTCGTACACACGACCCTTTATCCTTGACAGAATCCATCAAGAAACTTGGTGGCAGAGCTTTTTTGCCAAGGAAAACGTTTGTGTGTATGTTTTTCATCGAGAAAACTGTCGAGGAACTCGACAAGAAAAAAAGAGAACAAGTTCTCTTTTTCCTCGACGGGAGTCTCAATTTCCTCGTCGTGTTCCTCGTCAGGCTGGTTTTCGACCAGAAACACGTTCTTGTGTATGCTTAGAAACCCGCGCATATTTAGAACAAAGTATGAGACGGGAGCGCAACTTCGGTAAAAGTAGCGTTTGTAATGGAGATAACACATTTGTCATTTGTCACAGCAAAAGCAGCCCCAAGGGTTGTGCCAGTGGAATCGAACTTCCCCTGCCGTCGTATGTGTTGTACGTCACCGCGTTTGAGAACGAGGAGATTTGGTCTTGACAGTGTGTACGCAAAGAAAGCTTGTCAAGTTTCTCCACAAGCCTGACAAGGAACTCGTCGAGAAAAACAATGTTTCATTTACGACAAGTTCCTCGGTCATGTGTACGAGGCCTGAGAGGTTTGCTTTATACTACCTGAATGATCATTTTGGCATAGACCTGCATTGCAGATCTTTAGAAACACCTTTGACTAAATAAGTTCAGTAAAAAAAAAAAAAAAAATTATATTTCATGTAAATTAAGATAAGTTTACCTTTATAGCTGTATACTTTTCAATATGTTCCATTATGTCTAAAAAACTGGAATCACTGTTTTGTATTATAAATTTAAACACATGTTGAAGAATGATTTCCACTTCATCAAGCTTCTCCACGTTTAGATCATGGAAATCAGGCAATTCTTTTACCTTGGAAACAAGACATAAAGTTACAAAGATGCATTTGAAAATTGAACCAGCATTGTGGACAGTTGCAGAACTGAAAATTGACTTTCCACAACCACAAGAGATTAATAATGCAATACCTAGCATCTATCTCACCTACACATACTTTCTAGAAATAGTATTATGACTGAAAAGTTTTACAGACCCTAGCATTCCTTTAAACTTCTAATTACAATAGTCAGATATGCTATAAGATTCTTTCTGATTGGTTGTTCTGGGATCTTTCTTTTGACAAATGTCTTTTTTCATGCAGCGCTTTAGTGAATTTCAAAGAGCGTATGAATAATTATTGTATTGCTGTGAGCAATTCCAGAAAAAAGTGGCATGCTGGCCATTGCAGTGTTACATATTTTTATAATGGGCTTTGACTCAACCATCACATTGGAAACAATTCAAAACAGAATCATTATTTATAGGATAAATCTGATTCTATTTTATAAGGAATAACTAAGCAGTTCTGCAGCTGTGAGAATAATAAATAAATCCCATTGAGGCTCATTTCTGAAGATTTATCAGTTACTGAATCTTAGATCATTTGAAGAGATTCATATGAGTTTGGACTTTAGCACTTTCATGAGGCTACCTTGGTACCATTCACATGCTGTGGGGTGAAAGGGCTGGAAGTGTGACGCAACACTAGAATGTAACCTGGAAATGACCCAAGAGAGGAACTTATCACAAGAATTTTACATCTTATAAAATTGAGGTATGAAATAGAACTTTATAACTGTATAGTATGTGGCATTTTTCAATGCATTGAAGATTCACCCAACGTTGTCTTTTTTTATAAGTCATTTCTAAATTAAGCCACCAATATACAAGAGAAGGCAAAATCCAAAACGAACAGGGGAAGGGAGTCACCGCTCCAAGTGGGTCCAACAAGCAATCAGGAACCTCTCAGGAAACCAAGGGTGCTGGCAATGCACTAGGCAAATGTGGAAATTTCAAGAGGGATGGATAGCCAAACTCCAAAGGAACTTCTAAAGTTGTCTTTATTGGTAAAATAAACAGAAATGCATCACAGGATACAGCCAAAGAATCGGGAAAAAAAGCAGCTGACGCGTTTCACACTAATTTAGCCATGACTGAGCACTAAATGAGTGTGAAACGCATCGGCTGCTTCTTTTCCCGATTCTTTGGCTGTATCCTATGATGCATTTCTGTCAATTTTACCAATAAAGACAACTTTAAAAGTTCCTTTGGAGTGCGGCTGTCCATCCCTCTTGAAATTTCCACATACAAGAGAAGGCAGTTAGAAATCAGACCATTGTGGGTTTTTTTGTGAGAATGATTAGTGCAAAAACATATTCACTCATGTTGGCCAAACCTGGTAGATCTGTCCATAAAGGATCAGTTCGCCTTTAACCCTTCCGTATTCCCGAGTCTGACTCGGGGTGAGATTTTTATACCAAAAGCGGTAACCCCGAGTCAGACTCGGGCTCCCCTCGCTGCAGCCACAGGCAAAGTTACTTACCTTGTCCCTGGATCCAGCGATGCCTCCCCGCTGTGTGAGCGAGTGGGACCTCGCTCGATTCACACAGTGTCCTCCTGTGCCGCCGATCTCCGTTCCCTGCGACGTTGCGCCGCACGGGAGCGGAGAACGGCGCCAAATTCAAAAACGTAAACAAACACATTACATACAGTATACTATAATCTTATAGATTACAGTACTGTATGTAAAAAATACACACCCCCCCTTGTTTCTAGTGGTCTGCCCAGTTCCCTACATGTACTTTTATATAATAAAAACGGTTCTTTCTCCCTGCAAACTGTAGATTGTCCATAGCAACCAAAAGTGTCCCTTTATGTCAAAAATGGTTTTAGAGCAGCTAGAAAACAGCGATAATACATTATAATCACTTGCAGAATTGTGCGATAGCGATTTGTGGGGAAATTCGTCATAAAAAAAATAATAAAAGTAATGACAGTGACAATTCTGCAACAGCACATTTCAGTGATTTTGAGTTGATTACATTATTAAATATTTTTTATTATAATTATATTATTACTTGTTATAATTATTTATAATTATTATATTATAATTTATAATTTTGTTTTTAAAAAAATGTCATACCCGGGATGCCTACTAGTCTCTTGTTTGGTCAGATTTAAGTGAGTTATTCCTAAGAATTTCAGGCCTACAGTATAAAACGCCAAATTTTCTTGCAAATAATGGTACCGCTTTCAGCACCCTTTTTCTGAAATAATCATACCGCCAGGGAGGTTAATGAAATTTAACTTTTGAGGGACAAGGAACTTTAGAAAATGTTATGGCAATTCTATTCTGACGATACAGAGACTAGCCATTCTAATAACAAATTGGGAAAAGTGAGAACCTCCCAGTGACAATATAAGGAAAGCTTTTGGGAAATCATTAAATCAATCGAAAAAAGTTCTGCAGTGTTTAGTACCCAAAAAGGAATCAGAAACCATGGTGTTTTAGGAAAAAAGCTTAGAATTTTTGGTTGGCAGTTTTTAATTATTATTATTTTAAAAATTATAGGGGAAAAAAACAAAACACAATTTACTGAGTATAACATAGAGTCCTAGAACTGAAAACAAAAACTTATTTTAGCTTCTTAGTAAAGAAAAATACGTTGATTTGGTTGGGTAAAGGTGCTAATATAAGGAAAGCTTTTGGGAAATCATTAAATCAATCTAAATAAAGTTATGCAGTGTTTTGTACCGAAAAAGGAATCAGAACACCAAAGTGTTCTAGGAAAAAAGCTTAGAATTTTTGGTTGGCAGTTTTTAATTATTATCATTTCAAAAATTTATAGGGGGGAAAAAACACACAATTTACTGAGAGTATACCATAGAGCCCTAGAACTGAAAACAAAAGCTTATTTTAGCTTCTTAGTAAAGAAAAAGAAGTGGATTTGGTTGGGTAAAGATGCTAATGATGCATTTAATAATATAACCTGTATATGCTGAACAGCAAATTTCAAAGGTTCAGTAAACCTAAAACATAATTGCCTCAGGCGAAAAAAGCCTCTGATAAAAATCAGATTCCACATTTCCCTGTGCATTCCATTGTGCAAATGACTGTTGCGAGTACATAAGAAAAAGAATGTTCTCTGAAAATTAAATGTTTTAATATACAGCAACGTGAACTGTATATTAAAAATCTCTGGATTTTTTTTTCTAATGTACATACTTGATATTAATTTATTTTCATAGGCAGAAGTTGTCTGTAGCAAGCATAGGGCACAAAGGAATTTCTAGGAACCATTATTAGAGTGTGCTGGCCATAACCGCCGTGGGAGACCCTTTATACATAAATGGCAGAATCTTCTTACATTGGTTTATGCAAATGAAATCTTAAAGATATTCCTGAATACATATATGGAGATTCAGATTATCATAACAAAAATGTTTAAAGTGAAGTGAAGGGAATATATTCTAGCCAACAATTGACTTACAGCCTAGTAATACCACAAAAGAAATTCACCAATCTCCTTTCGCATTTTTTTTACCAGTGAAAATGTTTGAAAACAATATTTTTGTCTTTAATTCTATTGAAAATTTAATTTTAGCCAGTTTTGCTTTCTCTCTTCTCATTTCTGACATATTTTTTAAAAGATAAAATAACCCAATGAAATTAATTGTGCGCCATTTAACAATTTGCAAAAATTTTCAAAACATGTTTTCACTGTAACATATTATATAAAAATTATTAAAAATTTAAACCACTCTAAACCAAGCATAGTCAATTATTTGCAAGAGTCTAGCTGTTTTCAGTTAAAAACCTTGGGCCAGATCCACATAGATTGCGATTGGCGCAGCGTATCAGAGATACACTACGCCGCCGTACCTTACCTGGCATATATTCGAATCCTCAGCGAGTTTGCGCCGTAAGTTACGGCGGCGTAGTGTATTTCTGGTGGCGGATTTCAAATTGGGCGGGTTGGGGGCGGGTTTAATTTAAATGAAGCGCGTCCCCGCGCCGTTTGAACTGCGCATGCTCCGTTTTGACATTTCCCGCCGTGCTTTTGCGCGAAATGACGTCGCAACGACGACATTTTTTGAACTTAGACGTGAGTTACGTCCATCCCTATTCACGGACGACTTATGCAAAAAAAAAATTCAAATTTCGACGCGGGAACGATGGCCATACTTAACATGGCAAGTCTATCTATACGCCGCAAAATACCAGCTTTAACTATACGCCGGAAAAAGCCGACTACAGACGACGTTAGAAAATGCGACGGCCGCGCGTACGTTCGTGGATCGTCGTAAATCGCTAATTTGCATACCCGATGCGGAAAACGACGCAAACTCCACCCAGCGGGCGCCGAAGTATTGCATCTAAGATCCGTACGCCTGTCGGGTCTTACCCAAATGCCAATCTTGGTTTGAGGATTCAAACTAAAGATACGAAGTGGGAAATTTGAAAGTACGCCGGCGTATCAGTAGATACGCCGGCGTACTTGCTCTGTGGATCTGGCCCCTTGTGGCAATTTCACGGCTTTTTGTGTCTTCATTGAAGTCTTTGGGGGTTATTTACGAAAGGCAAATCCACTTTGCACTACAAGTGCAAATTGCACTTGAACGTGCACTTGTAAGTGCAGTCAGTGTAGATCACTGTAGATATGAGGGGAAGCTCTGAAATTAGGGGAAGCTCTGCTGATTTTATCAACCAATCATGTGCAAGCAAAAATGCTTTTTATTTTCCTTGCATGAGCCCCTCAGATCTACAGTGACTGCACTTCCAAGTGCACTTTCAGTGCACTTTCAGTGCACTTTCAAGTGCAATTTGCACTTGTAGTTTGCACTTGTAGTGCAAAGCAGATTTGCCTTTCATAAATAACCTCCTTTATCTGAAATCTTTCCTGAAGATATTCACCCTTTTTATTTGTCCTGGTGACCATTGGCACCAGGATTAGAAATTAGCAAAATTGTAAAAAATTGCAGTCAACACTGGAATCAGGCCTCGTACACACGACCGAGTTTCTCTGCAAAAACTAGCAATAAACTTGCTGGGAATTTTTTTTTGCCGAGGAAACCGGCCGTGTGTACATTTTTCGACGAGGAAACTGTCGAGGATCTCGTCGAGCCAAAAAGAGAGCATGTCTTCTTTTTCCTCGACGGGAATGGAGAAACTTGCCTTGTCGAGTTCCTCAACAGCCTAACAAGGAACTCGATGAGAAAAACGATGTGTTTCGCCCGTCGAGTTCCTCGGTTGTGTTTATGAAGCTTCAGGGTAATATTTTGCTCAGTATACATGTTCTGGTAACAACTGTTTTAGAGGGTATTTATGTTGACTTGGAGCAGATTCTCTATCACTTCCTGTTGTGTTTTCAGAAAAGGCAGTGAAGGAAAATCTACCCAATAGAACATTCATAAATAGGAAAGGACTACCACATAGATGAAAGGTAGAGTTAGATATGAGGGATTCACTGGACTACTAGGGTTAATTAAATACTCAAAGTAAAGATAATATCCATAGCAGAATTATCTGAGTTAAATTGAGTTTTGATGTATTTTTCTTTCTGAATTTAACATTTAATTTGCAAGCTGCACTTGAGCTGGCCATAGATGGATCAAAATTCCTGCTGAACCTGGCACATTTCAATTTATCTAGGGCCAGAAGTCGATCAATGGGGAATGTTCAAAAAACTTTCATTCAAAAAGTGGCTGCATCCAATGGACTGTGACACTGCTCAGATCAATCTGTGTTTTTTTTTCTACTCTAGTCCCAGAGCTGTGCTCTGAACCTGGGGATAAATGTCAAACTCAAAAGGTATGGATAGAGGTGCTGTAATGTGAGAGACTCCACTTAGTGACTGCTGTAAGTGAATAATGCAGATGATGGGACAGCTGTATGCCAACTATGAATATGTTCTAGTATACACTTGCAATACAGAAGTAGGGGGCATTATTTGAATATTATGTGTGTGGTGCTCATCATTATACCTTAAAAAGACAACAGTGCCACCTTGACGTAAATGGGATTTATTTACTAAATGAATATAGACTGTGCACTTTGCAAAGTGCAGTTACACTCTGCAAGAGCAGTTGCTCCAGAACTTAGTAAATGAGCAGAAGTCCTGCTGACTTACATATAGTTACATAGTTAGTCAGTTTGAAAAAAGACACAAGTCTTTCAACCAGTAGTGTATTTAGGTTTTGTGCTGCCCTAGGCCTGACTAAACTTATGCACCCCCTAATTTAAATATGACCCACCCCTTTCTGTCAAGTCTACA